>NW_007245857.1:835666-838155 GCF_000164805.1 Carlito syrichta | reverse complement strand
GTAGAATCATAGAAGATTCAGTTGAAGGCCTCGAGCAGAGGCTGGGGACAGTTGATTTTTTGCAACCCAAGCGTCACTAGGGTTGGTTTATGGCTGCTTCAGCTGACTCCCTGCGCATGGTGATACATCCCCTGTCAAATACTTGCTATTAAGCACCAGGTATATGCTGGACTCCTTGGTATCCCAGTGCCCCCAAATCCTCCAGTAGGATGTCCCCTTCACCTTTTCCTCTGGTCCATGTTTCGCCGTCCCGGGCTTCTGGGAAAGTCTGCACTCCAGTCTGGGTGACAGAGTGAGACTCCAACTCAAAAAAAAAAAAATGCTTCAAACATGACTTTATTTATTTAATTTTAAAGATGTAAGGTACAGGCCGGGCTCGGTGACTCAGCCTGTAATCCCAGCACTTTGGGAGGCCGAGGAGAGAGGATTGCCTGAGCCCATGGGGTCGAGACCCACCCGGGCAACTTGGCAAGACCTCATCTCTACAATAAATCAAAAATTAGCTGGGCATGGTTGCATGTGCCTGTAGTTCCAGCTACTTGAAAGGCTGAGGTGGAAGGATCACAGGAGCCCAACAGGTCAAGGCTGCAGTGGCCATGAGCATGCCACTGCCCTCTAGCCTGGATGGCAAAGTGAGACTCCAACTCAAAAAAAGAAAAAAAAAAAGGGATGTAAGGTACAATAAAATTCAGGATTAGGCACATAAGTGGTACAGGTGAAGTCTGGGCCTCCCATTGTTCCCCACTTCGCCTGGATTAGGACTAGTCACCCTTATTAATGCCGTGTGCCCTCCCTCCCTCCCCTGGCAGTGATCTCTTACTGCCAATCCCTTTTTTATAGTATTATGATATGTTTTTTGGGTCCACTTATGAGAACATGTGGTACTCAGTTCTTTGTTTCTGTAATAGATCACTGAGTAGGATAGACTCTAAATTCGTCCAAGTTGCTGCGAAGTCCATAAGTTTATCCTTCTTTATGGCTGCATAATATTCCATCATGTATATGTACTACACTTTTTTTATCCAGTTCACATTCGATGGGCAGCACGGTTGGTTTCATATTTTTGCTATCGTGAATAGTGATGCAATAAACATGAGAGTGCAGGTATCTTTTTCGTAGAATGATTTGAGTTCCTCCGGGTATATTCCCATAAGGAGGATTGCTGGGACATATGGAAGGCCGATATTTACATCTTTTAGAAATCGTCACCTTGTTTTCTGAATTCAGGTATAATAGAATTCAGGTGCTATTGTGGAATTCAGATATAATAACGGGAACCTCATTATTGGCCTCCTGTCCTCTGGCAGGTCTATACTAATGATTCATACATGGTCAATCTGTCTCGCTCTCTCTCTCTCTTTTTTTTTTTTTTGAGTTGGTGTCTCACTCTGTCACCCAGGTTGGAGTGCAGCCTCACCCTCCTGGACTCAGGCAATCCTTCCACCTCAGTCTCTCAAGTAGCTGGGATTACAGGCATGTACCACCATGCCTGGCTAATTTTTTTATTTTTTATTTTTATAGAGATGAGGTCTCACTATGTTGATCAGGCTGGTCTCGAACTCCTGGGCTCAGGTGATCCTCTCACTTTGGCCTCCCAGAATACCAAGATTATAGGTGTGAACCACCGCGCCCAACCACACATGATATTTCTGATGATGATACCAACGAAACCCGGTAGGTACACCTATTACTCTGACTGTACACAGGGGTTAAACAACTTGCCCAAGGCCAAACCTGCATCTGTATACAGCCAGAACTTGAAGTGCACATGCTCCAACCATTCCCCCTTCTCACCAGGTGCCTGCAACAGGCTGGGGTAGGGTAGGACAGTTCTCTTTCAGGAGTTTGGGGGTCTTATGATTCTTGGTTCCCACCACGTGGGCAACTATTTTATTAAACCTGACACAAGTGCCAAACTCTGAGATTTGTGCTCTAAATTTAAAGAGGCTTCCCAAAGTACAAGATAGAACATTTTAAAAGGGGAATCATATTACAGGGTTGTTAGGTTTTTTTTTTTCTTACTCAAGATGAATAGGAGTAGATATAGTCTCCTCTATATTTAGTAGAGAGGAAGGAACTTTTGTTTATTAAAAGAAATGGAGCAAAGATGTTTGGTAGTTCTAAAGTTATTTAAAGTCCTGTTCAGCTTAATATTCTCTGTAGGATGTTAGGATATGTGACAACGCATACTCAAAGAGGAGAGGAATCATAATGTAGAAATCCATCCACTTTCAACTTAACCATGAGAGACAGCCAGTGTGGAAGAGTTTGGAAATGAAATGAGTTGTTGATGGATTGCCTAACCAAGGGAAGTCATGAAACCCTAGAGGGAACGTGAGGTGGAAGAATCATGAAACATATCTCAGGGGTAAAGGGCTCTTTCTTTTCTTTCTTTCTTTCTTTCTTTCTTTCTTTCTTTCTTTCTTTCTTTCTTTCTTTCTTTCTTTCTTCCTTCCTTCTTTCCTTCCTTCCTTCCTTCCTTCCTTCTC
>NW_007245857.1:810989-835107 GCF_000164805.1 Carlito syrichta | reverse complement strand
CGTGCCACCATGCCTGACTAATTTTTTTATTTATTGTAGAGATGAGGTCTCACCAAGTTGTCCAGGCTGGTCTCAAACCCATCAGCTCAGGCAGTCCTCTCACCTTGGCCTCCCAAAGTGCTGGGATTATAATCATGAGCCACCTTGCCTGGCCTGGAACCAAATCTTAAGGAAAACCTAACTGATCGATAGGGAAGGGCACTTTCAAAGCCATAGGAGGCTCTTCAGGAATAAGGGAAGTGGGGCTTTTGGTGGAACTTTTGGGCTTTAAGGACTCCTTGAACATCCTTCTTGTTCAGCCTTCAAAAGTGTCCTGTGAGGCAAGAGGAAGAGTTATTATTTACATTTTGCTGGGGAAAAAAACCCACTGAGATTCTATTTAAGTGTGATTTACCCAAAGTCTTGGTAGGATTTGGAATATGGATTTGACATAATCTTGGCCCAGAGCGTGGCCAAAAGCAGTAAATCTCTCACTAACAATGGTCAGCTGACGCCACTGCATGTGACTTGACATCATGCTCTCTGGATGTTAGAAATTTAAATCTCACCAAAGCAGATTCCCTGGGGACGAAATGTCACACAGAAATAGTGATGTCTTCATCTGTCTTCGTGTCTTTGTGAGCCCCACCGGGGCACATACAGCCAAAACATCTGACAGTTCAGACTATTCACAGTTTTAATTTGTATTCCTACTATGCCACATGCTGACTATGGGACTCAGCTTCCCCATCTAGAAATAGAAGGGCTGATGCAATGGGCTGAAGGATCCTGAAAAGTCTTCCCCACTCTAGAATTCCACCCTGAGCCCTCACTTCAGCAGATGCACCCTGGGAGCCTCGGCTCGGCCCATGGAAGACACAGGCAACAAAGCCCTGATTCAAAGACTCGCACAGAGTGGGCCGGACCCTCTTATGACTTGTGTGGTCCTTTATATGTGAAGGCAGTGTCACTCACTCTCTGACCCCTTCCCACTAACCTCTCACTTCTCTTTCCTTCCTCCCATCTTGCAGTTATATTTGTTTTTATGAAAGGCCACCTTGACTTTTTTTTATCTCTTGGCAAGGACTAGTTCCAAATTCATGCACGAAGGCAGGAAGAAAGCGGGAAGGTGGTGGGGTAGAGGAGGAAGGAGGGAGGAAGCAGGACATGAGTGAGACTGCAGACACCTTTGAGCAGCCAGAGATGTAAGCAGTATGCACATCAAGCATGGCCTTTGCAAGCATCCACTGAGGCCTGGGTCAGGGCCTTGCATTCATCGTCCCTCCTTACCACCACCTCTCCATGTCAGAGCTCTTATCCCCACTTTATAGATGATGAAACTGAGGCTTAAAAAAGTCACTGGCCAAGGCCCCAAAGTAGTGTGTGGTGGCATAAGGATCTGCACTCGTGGAGGGCAGCATGGGGTAAGGTGAAGGCCCGGCCTTCAGAGGTCTGGGCGGGGGGCAAGGACCTGAGGGGTGATGTGGTCAGAGGGTAATGTGGACCCCATAACTGGCCCATACTGGGACCAGTCTCCAGATGTGATTAGTTGGGCGCTCCAATCTGTCCCCTGATCTCACTCGTCTCTGAGGGAGGATGATAATTCCTGTCCTGCTCCCCCTCCATATACACACTATAGTGAGGACTCAAATGAAGTGCTTTGGAAACCAAGAAGTCCTAAGACATCAGTGACCTCATTTTTGCTAGAAGCCCTGTGGTGGAGAGTCTGGAATAATCACTTCCTTCTTCAGCCAAGGACACTGAGGCCCTAGGACATTGAGACTTCCTCACAGAGAGCTGATGATAGGGCCAGGCTCAGGGGCTGGCCTCCCTGGAGCCCACAGTGTGTTCTTGCCCTTGAACTCATAGAGACCTGGGTCCACACACCAGCTTCCCCAATGAGGTGGATGAACCTGGCAAGTGGCTTCACCTTCTCAGCCTCAAAGGCTGCTTCTGCAAAACTAAATTAAATGAGCAACGGGTCTGGTATCTGATAGGAACTCATTAAAATATTAACTCCATTTCCCTTTTTTGGGAAGGGGCTACTGAACCCCATGGCGGTCAAAGATCTCGAGCAGACACTGAAGTCACTTCCTAATGCCCTGTAAGAAAAGGGAGTGGAGCCACAAGCTGGCATCTGGCCAGCTTAAGGCCACAGTGCCCTATCAAAGGCTCGATGTTCATGGGAATGTGTAAGGACTTTATCCTCACTAAAACCCTGTGGGATCTCATCTGAGCAGACAGTGTGGTTCTCACCTGGCACCTGGGGCCGGAATCCCCTTTTCCAGGCTCCAAGCCTGGTGCTCAGCTCTTCGAAGAAAAAGTGTTTGATCTAGAAAGTCATTTCTCCTGTCCACACATCACAAATCCCTCAAATGGGAGTCCAAACATTTCCATCACATCTGGTCCCTCTTCAGTCGCACAACGCTGCCTTTGTTGAATCTGAGGCTGCTTAGAAGAATGATTCTCAACTGGTGCACGCTGGCCCCTGTCCAAGGCCCTCCAGTGAATAGCCTTGATCCTGGGCAATATTTAGATGCTTTTTCTTCTTCGGTCACAGATGCTTGTCACACCAGCAAGTCATTTGGCAGCTCCTTCTGGGTCTCCTTGACCTGGTGCGGTTTGAAAGGAGATGAGAGTGCTCCAGTTTGCCAGGGGTTTCCCTTGGCTACAGACATTTGCATCTGCTGTTCCTCTTCTCTCTGGTGCAGTCACTCCTGGTGGAGGAGGGGATCAGTCCCATGTTCTGCCAGGTGGACGGGTACTCAAAGCCCGCCCCCAGGTGTGGCCTGCACGAGTTTTAGTCTGGAATATTCATGGAGGACTGGCCACGTACCTCATTGGGTTTGAGCCTCACATCAACCTGATGAAGGAGACCGAGCCAGAGGGACCCACGATCCTTGCTCTCCAAGTACAAGGCTCACTGAAAAGGATCTGTTGCAGGTCCCAGCAGGTAAAAGGAGCAGCTTGGACCACACCCAGCTTCTGCTGACTCATAATGTTAGCTCCTTTTCCCTTTTGGGAAGGGGCTACTTCCTCCCCTTCCGCCATCAGGCGCACCTGAGGCAGATGTGACCGACCTCAAACCTGGGCACTCTCCTGTCCCTGCAGCCACCTTGCTAGGTGGCTTTAGACACACTCCCCTCCTTCTCTGAGGCCGTTTCCTTATCTGCAACATGGGGGAAGAGGAAGCATGTTTCTGCCAGTTCTGGGTGGCAGAAGAAGCACCCCACTTTACCATTGGGTCAGGTGCCAGGGACAGGGAGGCAAGATCACAGGTTGCACTGTGGGGCACTGTGGGGTGGGCACTCCTGGTTGTATGTCGGTCATGCCCTCATGTTCCCCCACTCCCTCCTGCAATTACTCTTGAAGAGTCACCAGTGGTCTCCATGTCCTCTTAGGCCTGCCTTCCTTGACTTTCAGCGGAAGTCCGGGGACAGTGTCCCTTCCAACATACTTTGCCACTTTCTCAGGCTCCTAAACACTAGAGGTCTCACACTCTCCCTAGGACATTGCAGCTCCAGCCAAGCCTTAATGTCCAGTCGTGTGCCAGCTGCCTCCAGTCATCAGATGCCTACCGCCAATTTTACATCTGTGCGTGGATGTCCTAAGGAACCTCAAGGTCAGCACATATAAAAACAATCTCTCTCCCTTTTGTATTATTGTCATTGTGACATGTTCCATTGGCAGATGACAATCTTCCACTGGCAGGTGATGGTGTCCTATTGGCAGGTGACAGTTTTTCATTGACAGGTGACAGTGTTCTATTGATGGGTGACAGCATTCCATTGGCAGGTGACAGTGTCCCATTGGTGGGTGACAGTGCTCCATTGATAGGTAACAGTGTTCCATTTGCAGATGATACCATTCCATTGGCAGGTGACAGCATCCCACTGGTGGAGGACATTGTTTCATTGGTGGGTGACAGTGTTCCCCTGAAGGGTGACAGTGTTCCATTGGTGGGCGACAGAGTCCCATTAGTAGGTAACAGCATTCCATTGACAGGTGACAGTGTTCCAATGGCAGGTGACTGTGTTCCATTTGCAGATGGCACTGTTCCATTGGTGGGTGACAGCCTTCCATTGGTAGATGATGTTGTTTCATTGGCAGGTGACAGTGTTCCATTGGAGGGTGACAGTGTTCCATTGGTAGATGATAAAGTTGTACTGGCAGGTGACAGCCTTTCATTGGCGGGTGAGAGCCTTTCATTGGTGGAAGACAGGGTTCATTGGTGGGTGATGGGCTGGGTGGTGATGTGGACCTCAGAAAGTGAGGGCCAGTGGAGCTGAAAGAGATAAAGTCCTACAGCCACAGTCGGCCCTTGTCTATAGAACACAGACCCCCACTTGTGTGAGCTAACCGGGACTGGCCAGAGGAGCTTTGAGCTGTGTCACACCTAGTCACACAGTCCTGGGGACTTCACTGAGTGCTGAGGCCATACCTGGGCTGACAGCTTGAACTCCCAATTGCAGAAGAGTCAAAGTGGAAGCTTACTACGTGTGCACCTGCCAAAGGAAAAGCTAGAGCGGGCACATCCTGGAAGTCCTCCTCTCAAAGGGCTTCTCCTTTGCCATTTTCACCATGCCACTTCCTGCTCAGGAAAGCCAGGACTTCTCCGTGGGTGGAGGGCATAGTGGTCAGTGGACTTGGGGACAGCCAGACCAGGTGCAGGCCCAGGTACACCCCTTACAGCTGTGTGTATACTTGGACAGGCTACTCTGAGCCTGTTAGTGAGGCAGGGTGCTGGAAAGTCACATGACCTGATGCGTGGGAAGGGTTCTGCATAACGCCAAGATCACCATGAATGCTCTCACTGGCTGCCTCACTGAGGGCTCTCTTAGTCTATTCAGGCTGCTGTGACAAAATACCATAGTCTATGTGCTTGTAAACAATAGACATTCATATCTCACAGTTGTGAAAGCCAGCCATCCAAGATCAAGTTGCTGGCAGATTCAGTGTTTGACAAGGTTCATGAACAGTGCCTTGTCACTATGTCCTCACACTGTGGAAGGGGCAAGGCCAGGGCCTCTTCATAGGGGCACTCATTCCATTCATGAAGGCTCTCCCACCAGGGCCTAATCATCTCCTAAAGGTCTCACATTTTAATGCCATCACATTCGGGATTTCATTTCAACACATGAGTTTGAAGGGACACAATCATTTACCCTTCTTCCTATTGCCCAAGTTGGAAATAGCCCCTTGTTCTCAACTCTCCCAGTCCCACCACCTGGTTCCATCCCTGGATGCCCAGGGCTTGTCTCCTCCCCCACGTTGGCACCTCTGCCATGCTCAGGCCCAACATGACTCTCTAGGATCATAGCAGCCACCTTGTAGCTGCCCACCACTCCCAGGGTTTTGAGTTCTAACCTGTCTTCCTGCTGCAACCAGTTATCTTTCCACAACATGGCTCTGATGGTGACCTTCCCCTGTTCCTCAGGTTTAGACTAGCACCAACAGGGCCTCACCCCTCCCTCCTCTTCAAAACAACTCCCCTTCCCCCCCAAAAAAAAACAGCTGGCCTCTTCCTAAAGTCCTCGTTCACCTTTGCTCCTCATCAGAACTCATGACAAGCTTCCCTCTCCCTGGAATCCCTATTCCCACTTCCTGGCTAGCCAGCTGCGTGGCGTCTTCTGAACCCAATCTCCATCTCCCTGCTTTGGAAAAAAGTCCCAGACTCCCTGGGCAGTTGCAACTCTTCCCTGGGCTGGAATTCTCACTGCTCCTCTCACTCACTATCCAGTGAGGTGACCTCTCTCTGGTGGGAGCTCTTTGCAAGAGGGACCACATGCCCACCAGGTGTGGATCCTTGCAGACCATTCCCAGGGCTGGCACAGAGCAGGAAGGAGCACAGCTGCTCAATGAACAGCCTTGAGAAGACTGTGTGTAAATAACTTTTAATATATTGGAGCACATTAAAAATGCATTAGGAGAGCATTATTTAAAGGAATTCCACAGGGAATTGTCTTCTAAAAATGAGAACCTCTTCTTAATGGGAATAATCTCTCCCTAATTCATACAGTGTCTATGTTTGAATCTTCATTGACAATACTGCCCCTCTTAATAAAGAACGTCTTACAAGGACATTCTTTGTTGCCAAAAACTTTGTTCCCAGGGGCAGTAATAATCCCGAATGAACAATTCAGTCAGAAAAATACAATAAAATATTAATTAAAATTATGTCAAGTGTTCAAGAAACTATGAAGTACATTTCTGGGCATCTTTGCTGGAGGGAAAGGGATATTCTGGGCCAGGACTGGCTACTTAGTTTGCAAGGTTCACTGCAAAATGGAAATGCAAGTTCCTTGTTTAAAAATGACGACGAAGCCGGGCTCGGTGGCTCAGCCTGTAATCCCGCGCCTTTGGGAGGCTGAGGTGAATGGATTGCCTGAGCCCACGGGTTCGCGACCTGCCTGGGCAACTTGGTGAGACCTCATCTCTACAATAAATCAAAAACTAGCTGGGCGTGGTAGCACGCACCTGTAGTGCCAGCTACTTGGAAGGCTGAGGTGGAAGGATCGCCGGAGCCCAGCAGGTCGAGGCTGCGGTGGCCGGGAGCGGCCACTGCACTCCAGTCTGGGCGACAGAGTGAGACTCCAACTCAAAAAATAATAATAATAATAAAATTAAAAAATGACAAAGAATTTCAAGGCAGTGACAGCAGAGCATTAAAACCAAGCTTGGGGCCCTTCACAGGTGGCACAAGTCACCTGACTACAAAACCAGTCCTAGGCTGGGAGAGGGAGAGACTTTTAGCAAAGCCTTTCATGTCCCTGCTGAGAGGAGTCCTGACTTGGCTTGGAGGTTTCAGGGCCTTCAGTTCACGATCTTGAGGCTCTCAATGCTGGATTGCAGAACAGATGATAAATGTCGTTGGACTGAGATGAGAAAGTAGTCCAAGTGGAACCTGAGTACTTGGGAAAGATTTTTTTGATGAATCTCAGTTGATCTTCCAAAACCCAGCTTTAATGTCATTTCCCCTGAAGAGGCCCTGGCCACCCCTCCATGGCCCACCTGCAGAACTGTGCACAGTCACCCTACCACACTCGCCCTCTCACCTGTAGCTGTTGTTGGCACACAACTGTCTCATCTACCACCTGGAGGGCTTCTGCAGAGGACAGGCCAGGCCGATTCCCCTGCGATCCTTGGCGCTGGGCCTAGCCTGCAGAAAGTGCTCAGTAAGAATTCCTTGAGTGCATAGATGAAGGAATGAATGGAGAGTGGGTGAATGTGGGCACAAGAGGAGGGTTTTGAGCCAGGCAAGGAGGACTACGTGGCCCTCCAGGCAGGGGAACAATGCAGGGCAGATTCAGAGGGTAAGAGGGCACCCAGCAGTGGAGGAGAGGGTCCATAGAGTCAGGGCAAAGAGGTGATAGGGAAGGGGGCAGGTTGGGGAAGACCTGCTTCCTCACTCCCTGCCCCCACTCCTGGGCCTTCCCTCCCACCCATTTCTGAGCTGGTTTGGCATCTCCCACCGACCTGGGAGCTCTGATTCCTTCCATGCAGGTCCTCTTTGCTCTTCTGAGCCTAATACAGTCTGTTGCTCGCAGTGGATTTGGCCTCTGACAGCTTCCAGCACCCTTTCTAGTCAATTCTTCTGAACCAGGGCAGTGGAAGAGCTGGGTGTGAACCTATTTAAATAATACAGTGTGATGGTGGCTGGCGGGGCAACATGTCACAGAGGCCACAGCATCAGTGCCGGCAGGGACGATCACCTGCTTCACTCAAGGAGGAATGTCCTGTGCCTTCCTTCATGTAGGGGGCAGCCCTCTCCAAGATTCTTTAAGGTCCTCAAGGGGTGGTCCCACTGCTAGGAGTGTCCCTTGATGGCAGGTGCAGCTTTCCAGCCAGGGCCTCAGGATCTGAGGCTTTCAGGCTGCCCTAAATCAGTCTCAAAGACGGGACAGGGTCCCCTTTGAGTTCCATGTGCCCTCCCCTGCCCTGGCTCTTACCAGACAGAATGAGGAGGTCAGCTGGGCACAGTAGATGGCCTTGGGGGTTTGCGTGACCTCTCCCTACTCCAGGTCCCCCTACTAGAGAGAGTGGCCTCTGTCTGCTCCTCCAGAACTTTTAGACCCTTTGCCAGTCCAGAAGAGACTCAGGGGCTGAGACCCAAAGAAAAGTCAAAGACCCAAAGAAGAGCCCCTGGGTCATTCTGCCCCATATCCTGCAAAGGGCTGCTCTCAAAAGCACAACTTGTTAGTAAGACCCAGGCCTCAACAGGGTTGGAGTGGCAATGGGTGCTCTCCAAGGAGTGATGGGCACTAGGAAATTCCCTACCAGGTCCTCAGTCAGCCTCCACACTCCGGCATTTCAACTAGTTAGTGGCCCAGGCCAGGAAAGGTAGGCAAGTCCCAACACCCTGGCCGCTTGCTCTGCTCCCACAGCCTCCTTCAGAGAGCCAGACTCAACTCCTGAGAGAGGAAACACACCTTGGAGTGGGCCCTTCTAGGGCGGATGAGGGGCAAACTCAACACCAAGGTGCTGCCCCTTTGTCCACACTGCTGGGCCAGCTCCTGAGATTTCACGGTCATGACGGCTCCTGTTTTCCCCAATGTCTTTCCTTCATTTTCAATGGCAGTCAGGTGGCCACAGACCCTCCAAGTGGGCTGCCACTTGCAGATAGTGTGTTGGGAGCTGCTTTGCTGGTCCCTACCCCTACAAAGCCCCCAATCAGCCTCACCTCTGCACCTCTCTTGGGGCCTGCACCCAATCTGGCCTTTCTTCCTACTCCCTTCCCTGTGGAATTCATGAAGATTCCCTATTCTCCCAAATTCCTGCATGAAGGCTGAGGGCCACAGGCTCCTCCTCCCACACACAT
This sequence comes from Carlito syrichta, assembly GCF_000164805.1. Lineage (NCBI taxonomy): Eukaryota > Metazoa > Chordata > Mammalia > Primates > Tarsiidae > Carlito > Carlito syrichta. The sequence continues at coordinate 826,310 of NW_007245857.1, read as the reverse complement.
GGCCTCCCTCCCTCCCCGCTGGCTCCCCTTCTCTGGACACCTGAGAGCTGGCTCCTCTATTCTCTATCACTTCTACCCCCCAATCTGCAACAAAAACTACAGAAAAGAGCTTCAAGAAAAATGTGGTACAAACTCCAGTAAAACCAACTAGATAAATTTCAAGATTCTGAAGAGATTTCCCCCCTTCCCACTCCCCGTGTCTGCCTATCAGGAAGCTGTGTTTTACTCCATGCTGTTCTAGTGATTTTCCAGAGTTGATATTCACACTCCTATAAGTGTACAGGCCGAAACAGCAACATTCTCATATACATATACATACTCATATACAACATAATATATATCTCATGTTCATGTGATGCCTGAACATTTGTGGACTTCTGGAACACTCATTATTTTAGCTGACCCTTATGATGACACCGTGTGGTGGACATTTTTATTTCTGGTTGACAGATGAGGAAAGTGAGATCCAGAATCCAAACCACCCTTAGATCCTTCCACCCTGGCATATGGAAACCCTGCCTCAGGGGGCCTGTTCTTCCTGGTGTCTCCCTCCACATTTTCTAAAACCTTTCCTATGCCTGGGGATTGACAAATGCCAACAGTGCCATTTGGCCAGGGCACCCAAGCCGAGATAGAGACCCCTGTGGGATCCAGTCCGTTTTCACCTCTGGGTTCTGTCCAACCTTCTAGCAGGCATGTGAGGTTGACCAGATGTCCCGAGGAGTTCCAGGCCTATACTTATGGGATTGTCTTGGGGTCTTGGGATCATTCTGAGTCTCCATGGTCAGCAGAGTGGTTTTTTGTTGTTGTAGGCTGACAGAAGGTGCTGGCATGTTGATTTGGGGTGAGTTCCACTCACTTTGGATGCAAGATAAGTTGAGGACTCTAGCTACTGATAGTTCGCTGCCAACCCTTGAGCCTGAACCATGTGGGGGTCATGCCTTGTCTTTTGCCCAAACATGCTCCAATTGGTGCTGGTTCTGTTCTACAATGTGAGGGTGGTGGTAAGCATGTTTTACTCCATGCATCCCCTTCAAGAGTAGTCACCCATCCACTCTACAAGCTCTGCCCCACATGTCAGATGGTTACTCTCTCTCCTCCAAGGACTTTCCAGCCCTTGCTCCACATGCCAGCAGCCCCTTCCAATCAAAGTCCTCTCTTACCTCTGATCAATGAACCGGTGTTGTGTTCTTCCGTGTAAGCCCTAAGCCATGCTGATGAAGGATGGGCCTCCCTTGTGCGAATAGTGATCCCTTCTCTTGTTCCCATGGCCTTTCGCCTGTCCCCCTGCTGGTGGCAGCATGTGGGAGGCAGGAGTGCAATTGACATTGAAAGAGATCACATCTAAATAATTCAGAAAGACATATGTTGCTCTATGCTTATGTTTATAAAATACAAAATGACAAATTTAACATTACCAGAAAACAAATCATGGTTTGTAATTTTTACAACCTCTGGGCAAGACATCTAGCTGTGGCATCAATGACAAAGCATAGTGACAACCTCTGACAGTCATTGGGAGCCAGGACCATGGGGGGCAGGATGGATGATGGAGCAGTATGAGTCATGGTGGGACCAACCCTAAACAATTGGCTCTAGGGAAATGCCAGGGAAGATGAACTATATTGTCTCAGCACAAATGGATTCCAAAGAGCCATGGCCTTGTAAATAATAACTTTTTCCACCATGGGAGACATGAATTTACCCAGGAATGACCAGAATCTGTGAACATTTCCTTTTATGGCAAAAGAGATTCTATAGATGTGATTAAGACAAGGGAGATATGGGAAGATCATCCTAGATTACCTGGGTAGATATGCTGTGAGCACAGAGGTCCTTATAAGAGGGAGGCAGAAGGATATCTGATGACAGAGGAGTAGGAGGTGATATGCTGATGGAAACAGATTGGAGTGATGCAGTTTGGAGGTGGAGGAAGGGGCTACAAGCCAAAGAATGCAGATGGCCACCAACAACTGAAAAAGGGAAGGAAACAGATTCTCCCCTAGAGCCTCCAAAAGGAACAAGCCCTGTCAATACCTTGACTTTACCTGCTGAAATTAATTTCAGGCTTCTGACTTCCAGACCTGTAAGAGAATAAATTTGAGCTGTTTTAAGCCACTAAGTTTATGATTATTTGTTACAGTAGCCCTAAAAAAAACTAATACACAGCCGGGCTCTGTGGCTCAGCCTGTAATCCCAGCACTTTGGGAGGTCGAGGTGAGTGGATTGCCTGAGTCCATGGGTTCGAGGCCCATTGGGGCAACTTGGTGAGACCTCGTCTCTACTATAAATCATAAGTTATCCGGGCGTGGTAGCGCGCGCCTATAGTTCCAGCTACTTGGAAGGCCAAGGTGGAAGGATCGCTGGAGCCCAGCAAGTCGATGCTGCAGTGGCCGGGAGCCACCACTGCACTCCAGTCTGGGCGACAGAGTGAGATTCCAACTCAAAAAAACAAAAACAAAAACAAATACACAAAAAGACCATCAGTTCTGGGGTCAGAACTGGACCCAGGCTCAGGGTTCAATCAAGCAGCCCCTTCAGACGTTCAACACAGCCTCTGTCTGCGTTAGGGTACGGAATGACCAGGTGAGGGTGGAGAGGCGCAGGGAGGTAGGGAGGCGCGCAAGCACTGCCGGGGCTGGCAAGCTGGAGGTGCGCGCTGGCAACCCAGAGATCCGAGGAAATTGCAAAGAATTGCGACACACAGAGGTGAGCGAGGAGAAAAGATTTATTAAGAAAAATTCACACCCACAGACAGGGAGTGGGCCTACACTCTAGATGAGTGTGGGGATGTAACCCCCCAGAGTCCTGGCTTAAATCCTTCTCATGGAGATGTTGCACGTGACTGCTGTGACTTCCTTATCGACCACCTGTGGATGTCTTGGAGAACCTGTGACACAGAGACCCATTAATGTCCACTGACATCATCATAGCCCCTAGAGAAGGGCGTGACAAGGATTCTACTTCTCCTGCACCTTCCCAAACGACATTCCTTAGAGCTAGTGGAGGGTGCACCTCCCCCCATCTCCTAGGCATTCCCAGTGGGTAGCTTTGGGGGATCCTTGGCTTCCCTGTAGATAGTGCCCAATTTACTGGACGATCGAATCCCCACCTGCTCCCCCTCTGAGTGATCATAACTTTTGTAATGACAAGTTTCATGACTTTTACAGTCCTTGCCCAATGCATGATGTCTTAGGCCTTGTAAATTCCCTTTACTCTAGGCAAGCTTGATGGCCACTATGAGATACCTCTGATACCTGGAAGTCTGTTTCGGAAAAGACAAAGTCAGTAAAGCTAATTATACCTAAAGTGTGCATTTCTCCAAAAGCACAGCTTCTGCTTTCTCATCATTGTGTCAGGGTTTAAGAACAAGATGAAAAATGGCTTCCCACTCTCGGTCTGTCCTTTCAGTCTGCAAACTGAAGAGCTACTTCAAGTCCAAGGTTGCCCTTCTCTGGACTTTCTACCAGCCTCCCTCCAGTGCCTTCCTGGGCTGTCCACTGGATCACACATGTGGAAAACTTTTTCTGACTGGGCTCCTGTGTTCTTGTCCTCTAACTCCATTCAACCAGTCGCTAAGGCAAGGCTAACCACATCTATCACAGGGTAAACTTTTCCACCTCTGCCCAGCTCCTCCCCACTGCCAACCTTGCTGTCATCTAAAGGGCCTTCTGTCTCATGTATTGGTCCTCACCCAGTCAAAAACTTACCCTATGACTACCCTGAGTTAGCCAAAATGTGAGGGTGAAGACACAGTCTCTGGACTTCCAAGTCTGCCCAAGACTTCTGACCTCAACCTCAAGGAATTGGGTCAACTACAAAATATGAGGGAAGAGTTCACATTAAATCACCCTCATTCTGACACCAATTGCAATTTCAAGGGTTCCTAAAACGACCTCAATTTTGATAATTTGCTAGGACTCACAGAACTCACTGAAAGCTGCTATTTTCCTATTTATGGTTTATTACAGGGAAAGGATACAATGCAAGAGATGCATAGGACAGAGCCTGGGAAGGGTACATTGCCCTCAGGATACGTTACCCTTCCAGCATCAATGTGTGACAATATGCATGGAGTTTTGCAACCAGGGAAGCTCAACCAAGCTTTGGTGTTCAGAGTTTTTACTGAGACTTCATTATTGAAAAAAAGAACTCCTGTTTCCCCTCTCCTCTGCCACCACCCTCAATACTCTACTCCTGACACCTGGTATGTGGGCTTTTTCCCACATTGACCAATTCTCCATCACCGGCTGGGTATCCTACGATTTAATTCAAATCTGACAATATCCGGAGTTAGCCCAGACCCCACGTTTATGGCTCAATATGAGAATGTCCCCTGCTTCAGATGCCAATTGCAAGTGGCGGGCCCCCAGGGCACCAATACTTTTGTCCTACTTGGCCACAAATCGGGGGTTCACAACCCCCTCTTTAGGGTGAATCATTTGCTAGAATGGTTCACAAAACCCAGGAAAACCATTTACTTACTAGATTACTGGTTTATGACAAAAAATATGTTAAAAGATACAAATGACTGCATGGGGCAAGGCTTGGAAGTGTCTGAGCACAGGAGTTTCTATCCCTATATCCTCCCAGCACATGGATATATTCTTGTTCACCAACCTGAAAGCACTCAAAACCCTACCCTTTTGGGGGTTTTTGGGGGGTTTTTTTGAGTTGAAGTCTCACTCTGTCACCCAGACTGGAGTGCAGTGGCATGCTCCTGGCCACCTCAGCCTCAACCTGCTGGGATCTGGCAATCCTTTCGCCTCAGCCTTCCAAGTAGCTGGAACTACAAGCATGCGCTATCACACCTGGCTAATTTTTGATTTATTGTAGAGATGAGGTCTCTCCAAGTTGCCTGGGCGGGTCTCGATCCACTTGCCTCGGTCTCCCAAAGTGCTGGGATTGCAGGCTGAGCCACCAAGCCCGGCCCTTTTTGGGTTTTTATGGAGGCTTCATTGCATAGGCATGATTGATCAAATCATTGACCATTGGTGAATGAGTCAATCTCCAGGCTTTCTCTCCTCTTCAGAGGTCAGGGGCTGGGCCTGCAAGTTCCAGCCTTCTAATCACATCATTCCCTGGCAACCAGTCCCTATCCTTAGGGGCTTTCCAAAGTCACCTCATTAACATAAACTGGGGTGCGGTTGAAAAGGCTTGTTATAATAACAGAAGAGGAACCTTCCACTTGTGTAGCTCTCTTCACTTAGGAAGTTACAAGGGTTTGGGATGCTCTGGCCAGGAACTAAGGACAAAGACCTAAGATTGATTGATTGATTGATTCTTTCATTCATTCATTTATTTCCTTCCTTTCTCCCTTCCCTCCTCCCTCCCTCCCTCCCTCCCTTCCCTCCTTCCTTCCACGGAGCCTAACTCTTTGTCCACCTTGTGGGCTCAAGTGATCCTTTCATCTCAGCCTCCAGAGTGGCTGGGAATACAGAAGTGCACCACTATGTCTGACTAAATATTTTTTGTATTTTTTATAGTGACAAAGTTGTACTATGTTGCCCAGGCTGCTCTCAAACTCCTGGGCTCAAGCAATCCTTTTGCCTCAGCCTCCCAAACTGCGGGGATTTCAGGTGTGAGCCATTGTACCTGGCCATATTTCTTATTATAAATCACAACATCACAATTACGCATCCATAATTGATTGATTGATCACTCAAGTGGTTAAAACCAGTTCCCAGAAACCCCCTACCCAGCAAATGGGCTGATGCCATATGAGACCACCATAATTTGCCTCATTAGCATAAACTACCAGGTGTGGTCTGAGAAACCCACCATGGTTAACAAAGAAATGCATATCACTCAGGAAATTCCAAGGATTTAGAGGTAATCTCCCAGTAGACAGGGATAGAAGCTAGACTTTTCTTTGAGCAAGGCCAAGCTGTTAATACAAGAACCAGACTCTTAACCTATCTAGGATTCAGTTTCCCCATCTATGAAACAGGGATCAAATCCAACTATCAGTGTGGTTCTTTCAATTCCAGAATTCCCAGTTCTGGATGTCTTGCTTCTGATGCTCTAATCATAACTGACATCTCAGAGTCATTCTATCAGCACTACTGAGTTATTTTCCCGACGGCATTAGCGGCTGCTTGCTGACACAGAGCTCATCCGCCACGTGCTTGCCACCCACCCATCCTCAGGGGACCTGCCTGCAGATTCTCTCTCTCAGTTTGGCAAGTCATTTCCAGAGAAGTGAGTGACAGTTAGAAACACAGATATTGCTCAGTGTGCCTCCTTTTCCAGATAATTTATCAAAATGTTAATAACTAAGGGAGAGATCCCCCATAGTTGTTTTTTGAACTGCAGAATCATTTATTATCTTTTTTATTTGTTTGTTTCCTGGTTTTACACCATTACATCTGTAACAAAAAGGTTTTATTTTCTAAACAAAAAATTTTTGGTGAGACAACTTATCTGTAGATTTTTAAAAAATGTAACCAGCATATGTCTTCGTTATTCCCTGTTCACTATTTATCTACTAAAAAATGATCCAATTTCATTACATTCTAGTTCTTTTTTCAATTAAAGATCACAATGCAGCTGTGCTTTTGCTACAGCTCTGTCCTGACCACTACTTTGCCTACTTTTTTTTCAGAGTTGGAGTCTCATTCCATCACCCAGGCTGGAGTACAGTAGCACGCTCACAGCCATCCTGGCATTGACCTGCTGGGTTCAGGTGATCCTTCTGCCCTAGCCTTCCAAGTAGCTGGAACTACAGGCGTGCACTACCATGTCCAGCTAATTTTTTGATTTATTGTAGAGATGAGGTCTCGCCAAGTTGCCCAGGCTGATCTCGAACCCCTGGGCTCAGGCAATCCTCTCACTTTGGACTCCCAAAGTGCTGGGATTACAGGTTTGAGCCACCATGCCTGGCCACGTTTTTATTCACTGGCCAGCAGACTATTAAACTCAGAAGCAACCCAGGATACTGTCCTGCTGAAGAGATAGCTGCCAAGAAGACACTCCCCACCAGGCCTGCCTCTCAAATTCTAATAAATGTCTGAAGTCTGCTCAGCTGAAGCTACGTAGCAAGAATGAAAATTGGTTTATCCAATCATTCATTCAACAAATTTTTTTTGAGAGTTAACTCAGAAATAAAAATGAAATCCTAAGCTTCTCAACCAACTGCCTAGATTCCCTCTTGGCCAAGGAGACCCCAGAGAAATCTTAAAAACTGAGTTTCTGACCGAGATGGGACAGGAGATCGGACATGCCTCCTTACACCCACCCCCCAACTTTTGCTAACCTCCTTTATTTTTCCTTCCTTCAGGATTAAACAGAAGCCAGCCCTTTTGAAAGTCTCACTCTACCCCTCATTTCAACCAACCACTGGATGCCACCCCTCCCTTTTGCAGTTTTGACACAGCAACTGACCACCATTCTTTCCTGATGGGAGACCACCCACCATGGAGTGGTTCCAGCTAGTCTAGGAGGTTGCTCACTGAAGGCCTTCAAGTCTTCGGCTTCCTTTTGATGTATAGGACCAAATTATAAAAACATTTAAATGCTCATTCTCTACTTCAAATGAACGCGAGGCACATGTTTCATTTATGTTAGCCTACTACACGCCATGAATATCTATAGCTCCTCCCACAACCTGTTGAATATGTATCCTTAGCTAACATATTTCTCGTAACTTCCTCTTATACTTCCCTCCTTCGAAGTCCTGCTTCCTGCTTCTTCCAGAGGCTACACTTCTCATCCTATGGATGGCAGGCCTGCAGGCTACAACCCTTTATAAGAAGTAAAGCTCTCCTTTTCAAATTTGTGAACCTCGTGATCCTTCAGTTGATAAATCTACGACAGGCAATGTGCTAGAATCCCTGAAGTCTTCTTGGAGTAGCTTCTGATTACTACCTCATGCTTTACCATTCAGTGTAACAGATGATTTTTGAGAAGTGATTGGTATGCTCAAAGCACTGTGCAGGGCACTGTACGGCTTCTCCAACTTCAATGTACATAAGAATCCTGTGGGGGATCTTGTAAAATGCAGGGATCTCCAGCAGGTCTGGGGAAGAGGGACTGAGATTCTGCCTTTCTAAATAATTTCCTTGGAGATACCGGAGCCACTGGTCCACAGACCACACTTTGGCTAGTCTATCAGTGTCCTGAGGCTGCCAGAGCAAGTTACCAAAAACTAGGTGGCTTACAGTAACAGAAATGTATTCTTTCATAGTTCTTGATGCCAGAAGTCTAAATCAAGGTAGTGTCACAACCTCTCTGAATCGTTCCTTCCTCTTCTAGCCTCTGGTGACTGCAGCATCCCTGGGCTTGTGGCCACATCCCTCTCATCCTGTCTCTGTCTTCACATTACCTTCTCTTCTCACTGTGGGTCTCTCCTTTGTATAAGGACACTTTTCACCTGATTTGGGTAATCCAGGATGATCTCATCCTGAGAGTCTTAGCTTAATTATATCTGCCAAGACTCTTTTTTCAAATAAGGTCAATTTACAAGCTCTAGGGGTTAGGATGTGAGCATATCTTTTGGGGGAGTGATCATTCGCCCCACTAATGATGGCAAGGCTGTAGAAAAAACATGTGGGTGAAGCAAAGCCCTTGTCTTGTGTAGCAGGGGATAAGACAGGGATTTATTACCACTGGAATAAATTTCCAAAGGAGACACAAAAAGTGCTCTGGGGGTCACCATGAGCTTACCTGCTTGCAGATATATTTTGTTGTAATTAGCATCAACAGGCATACCGACAAATTGGTGGGCTAGAAGGCATAGCAGAGAAAACTCCCTTCAGTGGCAGGAAGATGACCACCATCTGCTGCCGAGGCTAGACAGGAGGTTCGTGAACTTAAAGTGAATCAGAAACGTGGTTTGCCTCAAGCCTGCAATTACACAGTGTTGGGTTCATCAGAATAGCGCCAACTCAAGATGGGACAAAGGAGCCATACTGTGTCTACAAAATTCTTGTTCTAAATCTTTATATATTTATTATATGTATTAATAGATAACATACTACATTAAATGCAAATACTTATAACCAAATATTGATAAATACGTTTAAATATTTAGAACATAGTGGCATATTATATTTATTAATTTTTTTTTTTGAATTGGAGTCTTACTCTGCCACCCAGGCTGGAGTGCAGTGGCACACGCATGGCACACGCTTCGACCTGCTGGGCTCAGGTGATCCTTCAGCTTCAGCCTTCCAAGCAGCTGGAACTACAGGCACACGTCACCACACCCAACTAATTTTTGATTTATTGTAGAGACGAGGTCTTGCCAAGTTGTCCAGACTGTTCTCAAACCCCTGGACTCAGACAATCCTCTCGCCTTGGCCTCCCAAAGCGCTGAGATGACAGGCTTGAGCCTCCACGTTCGACCATATTTAGTAAATGTATTACTTTAAATATTGCTTTCAGGGCCGCCGTGCTTGGCTGCCAAGACTTTGTCTGAATTTGGTGAAGAGAAATGACCATTTTCTACCAAATTTCTACCTAAGCAGTGAGCTCTATCTCGAACTCTCCAGATGTCAGTCTGGGGATGTCACCCAGGAAAGCAAACAACGTGTCCAAAACAGAATCTCCTTCTTCCTCTCCTTCCCCCTAGCCTGCTGCCCCTCCTGTACATGGGGCCTGAGGGAACTGTCCACCACCCATACTGGTCAGAAGCCCAAGGCCTTCACTGAATCCCTCTCACTCCCATGGGCAATCAGCAACCCCGGCACAATGCAGAATGTCTCCTCAAGTGTGCGCCCTACCTGGCTTACTCCACCCACCTGGACAGCTCCTTTGGCCTTGCTCCTTCCAGTCAGCCTGCCTTCTTCAGCCCATTCCCCATTGGGCAGCAAATCTGAACAAGCCTCAGACTCATCAGTCCCAAGACAGAGCACTTCTCCCTCCCCACCTTTACCTCACTGGTCACTCCAGCCACACTGCACACCAGCAGTCCCTCTGTCCCTGAGTCACATTCAATTCTGGACCTCTGCACAGCCTTCCCTCTCCCCTTACCCTCCATGGCTAACTGCTGCTACGCTACATCTGTCCATGTTGCAATTTCCAGTTCAACGCCCATCAGGCTCCGATACCCCTCAGCCAGCAGGGATGTCTTTCTAAAGATTGTTGTGGCCTGTACTGTCCCTTCTCAGGAGACCCTGTCAAAACTGCCAGTGACTTTCTGACTCCCCCAAGGACTACCCTCTCAGTGACAGTGTCCTGGTCACTTTAACTTTAGCACCAAGCCTGGGACATAGTAGACACTCAATAAATATTTGATGAATAAAGCAAGAATCCATTGAATACTTTAAGAAGGAAAGTGAGATGATCAAATTGCAAATATATGTCTTTTTAAGTTATAAAAGCAGCACATATTTGTGATAACCAATGAAAATGATATCAAAGAGTCTAACAAGAAAGTTGCTTCTCCAGATCTAATTTCTATGGGGTAGCTGCTATTTTCAGTTTGAAGTGAATCCTTTCAGAATTAAAACAACAGTAACAATACATATAAGCACATACATACTCACGGAAAGGTTTTTAAAAAGAATAAATAGGCCTGGGACTGGTGGCTCACACCTGAACCCCCAGCATTTTGGAAGTCTGAGGCTGGAGGATTGCTTGAGGCTAGGAGTTTGAGACCAGCCTGAGCAACATTGTAAGGCCTCATCTCCACAAAAAATAAAAAATTAGCCTGGCATGTTGGTGCATGCCTTTAGTGCCAGTTACTAAGGAGCTGGATGAAAAGAACACTTGAGCCCAGGATTTCAAGTCTGCAGTGAGCTGTGACCACACCACTGCACTCCAGCCTGGGCAACAGAGTAAGGCCCTGTCTCAAAAATTAAATACATTATATATACGCTTTTTTTTTATATTATATAAAATTATATACACACTTTTTTTATATTATATATAATTATATGCACACTTATATTCATACATACATACATGCATAATGTTACATGTATACTACCTTGCAATTTGCTTTTGTCTATTAACATATCAGGAACATCTTCCATATATGGAAACAGACACCACCATTTTTTTAAAACTTGCATAGAATTCCCCTGCAAGAATGCACCACAAGATACTTCTTTTTAAAACAAACATTTTATTTTGGAATAATTTTAGATTTACAGAAATGTTGTGAACATGGCACATCATATTCCCCTGATGTTCCCATAATCATGGGACATTTGTCAAAACTAAAAATGAACATTGGCACAGTATCAAGAGCTTAGCTTTTTGTTTGCATTTTGCCTGTTTCTCCACGAATGTCCTTTTTCTGGTCCAGGATGCAGTTCTGGATTGAGTCTGTGCAGCCCTGGTTTAACCAGCTCCCACATGGTGAGCACTCGGTATCCTGCGCTTCGGCTGTGTGGCGAGGCTGCGGTAGACACCCTGTAGCCTTTCTCCCTGCTCACTTGCATGTGTCTTTCTGTCCTTCAGGTGCTCCTGCTGGGCCAGCATGGAGGCAGTGCGAGGTCAAGCAGGCACAGGAGGCTAACTACTCTCAGGCAGGGCAGTGTGGAGGCTGGGCAGGCCAAGCCAGCAGCCATCTACCTCACCTCAGCTTATGACCATGATTTGCACTTCAGCGAGCTCACTCTGGCTCCAAAAGCCAGGACTTGGGTTGAGAAGGCCGGTTCAGAGGCCACAGTGCCAGGACAGAGGGGAGGGGACAGAGATAGGAGAGCATTAAATAAGACTCCTGTCTAGTTGGGTGTGGAGTTGTGTGAGGGAGTTAAGAGGGACTCCAAGTTTGTCATTTGGGCTATGGAGGTCATGTGGGCCCTTCAGGAAGACAGCGGGAACAACTGGAGGGGTGATCTGTTGAGAGGCTGAGGGATCCCATTGTGGTTGTACTGTTTGGGTTGCCCTTGGGATACACAGCTGCAGCTGTCCTTCTCTTCCCTACAGTCCCCTCCTTCTCCCTTACAGCACTCCCTCTGAATGTAGTGTCTTCACCTGCAGAGTCTGTGGTGGGAATAGGGATTATAGTCCTTCCCACTTCCATACCCTTGAATCAGAGCATTACTGGGGAATGAAGGAAGCATGGACCAGCAGACTTGGTTCAAACCTTAGGTCAAATCTGAACAGCTGTGTGATCCTAATTTCGTTACTTAACCTTTCTGAAATATACATCCCTAATCTTCCTCCCTCCCTCCCTTTCTCCTTCTCCTTCCTTACCTCTCTCCCTCCACTTCCGTTTTTCTCCCTCCCTACCCACCTCTGTCTCTCTCTCTCTCTCTCTGTCTCTCTCTCAATAAGGATGATAATTCTTGGCTTGAAGAGGTTTTCTGGGAAGCAGAGAATACGAATATGAAGTGTCTAGCACATCACTGGAACTAACTAAACAGCAGCTGTAATTACAATCATTATAAGAATTCTGAGCTATTTCAACTCTACAGTTAAAGGGAGACATTTTAAAAGTTCCAAGCCATTTAAGGGAAATCAGGTACAATTCACACTGCCATTGTCTCCCAGAGTGAATTATTTGCCCTGAAAAGGGTGATCAATAGAGATTATTAACTTGCAGAGGAAAATAAGTTTCAAAGAATGGCAAAAATACATCTAATCTTAATTAGATGCCATTTTTCTCCGTTCACCTAGAAAGAATTAGTTCCTGGATTTGCAGGGGATGGGGGGAGGGGAGAAATTGCAAAGGGGAGAAAACAGCTTCAAGGATTCCTGCCGGTTAGGATAAAGAAGGGTCTGTAAAGAGGAAAGCCATCATGAGAAAGCACTGCTCTCCCCAGAGTGATGGAATGCCACAGTTCCCTCCCAAGTCACTGCAGTGCTGCCTCTCCTAGGGGCATCAGGATGTTGCACACACAATCAGGGCTCTGTGAGTGCACAGTTTGTGAGCCCAGTTACCTGAAGACTGGCACCCTGAGACGACAGCATCTCACCCCGAGCTTAGGCTGCAGTGCACACCGAGCTGCTGGAGCAGAAGGCAGTTGGTTTGCCCAGCATGGTACTGCTCTGAGCGTGTATGGACCCAAGCCCCATGTTGATTGCCAGCAGCCTGCTGTCATGGGGGCTTTGTGTCCATCCTTTTCACCAATTCACAGAGCGGCTTCTGTGCTTTTGCACGGGAGCTCAACTGGGGAACGTCCTGGCCTGGGGAGAAGGGGTCCTTTGTGTTCTAGTCAAGCCTCTGCCATCGCCTGCTATAGTCACCATCATCTTTGGGAAAGTCCCTCAAAGTCTCTGTGACTCAGTTCATTCATCTGGGGGTGGAGATGACAAGCATATTTGCACCATCTACCTTGGGGAGGTCGTTAGATAGGATCATAGATATAAAGGTGCTGTGTGCCCCCATGATCCTTCATGATCGCCCTATCTAACTCATGGTGCCTCAAAACTTCCTGGCCAGAAATATATTGTGGAAAATCCAGGAATGTGGCATCACGGAAGGCAATGGAAGAGGGTGCTTCAGGGAGGAGATGGTGTCCCTCATAGAATGCAGCTGAGAGTAAGTAAACTGAGGCCAAGTGTCCCCATGAGCCCCGAGTGTCATCCTTCTCGCATGGCACCTTCAAGGCTCTGGCCACATGCCAGAGTCCCTCGGGACCCAAGCCCCTCTACTTCTTACCAGGGTGCCTGCTTTGACAGTTCCATTCGGGTTGGTATAGTCCCCCACTTAAGTCCTTCAGTCCACCCCACAAGGAGGGGCTCTTCCCACCTCCTCAACTCCTGTTCCTGCTAGCTGTCCCACTTGACTTCTGCTGCCACTGTCTGCTGCTATGGTCAGGGCTCCAACGACCCCAAGGTCACTGCATCCATGGTCCCTGTTCTGTCCTCAGGAGCACTCAACCCCTGGACCATCCTTTCCCCCTCCATCCCCTGGTCCTACTCCCCAGCTCTCCTTCCAGCCTCCCCTGGTTCCGTGGCCCCTCTGCTCATCTTGCCCTCCCCTCTCTGCTAGAATACCCCAGCATGCAACTCCCCTTGATTCAAATCTCCTTCAGCCCCATTTCTTTCCAAGTTCCCTGTGGCTATCCACCCCCCTTGTCCCCTCTCTGGACTCTCCAGTGGGCATCTCAAGGTTAAATCACAGTCCTCATTTCCTCTCCCAAGCTGCCCCTCCCCAGTCAGCCCTGCCTGGCTGTCTGTGGCAAAGTCCCGGGCGGTGACCACGGCCCCACCTAGGGTCCACCTGTTTCTAGCAGGGCCGCCTCCTCTTTCTGGTACTGGTCCAGTCTCCTTCTTCATGCCTCCTCTCCTGAGCTGGCCTCTGCCTCCCTTGTCTCAGGTGTGCTCTGCCATTGCCCTAGACTTCTCTGCACCCTCCAAGCTTATCTGTCCACATCTGTTTCCACCCTGGGAACAGAACCTGCACGGGGCCAGGGACCAGCCTGGGACTTCATCACAGAGCCTGGTACATTGGGGACAGATGACAGGTGTGGGATTCCAGACCCTGAAAGACCCGCCCCAGCTCTCTGTCTCCTCCTCTGGCTCCTTACTATGCTCTCCGAGACCCAGTCCCTCATTCTGAGATCTCTGAAAACAGACACTGATTCTTTACCTTGCTGCCTCTGTTTACCCTGCACTCCACCTCTGATACTCCTCCGTCTTCTGTTCTGCTTGATCACCTGCAGATCACTCTTCAGGCACCAACCCACACTCCATCTCCTTGGGCCACCTTCTAGGCCTCCCAGGGAGGGGACTTGTGTGGAGGCCTCTCCCCTGCTCCCTGTCATACCTGTTTGAGGGTCAGTCGGCTGCACCAAGCTGTGAGCTTCCTGGAGGCCTCTGTCCTGTGTCTGCAGCCCCTGACCCGGGCCTGCAGGACGCGGGGCTCTGAGATGCTGCTGAATAAACAAATGGATGGCTCTGGGGTCCTCTGTGGCCTGAAGACATTTTACACGTAGCAACATGTCTATACTTTTCACCTTCGGTATTTAGCGGCTTTGGTGTCCCCTGCACAGGCTAGAAGCCAGGGGATGACAAACGCAAAGAAAGAGGGGTCTCATACACTTGTTGGGGAACAGGGCAAATGCACGTGAACTGCCTAGGGCATTCCGCAAGGCCCGTTGGCAGGGCTGCTGGAACAGAGGCTCAGGGAGGATGAGAGGGGGTGGGAAAAGTGACCCTGGGCCGGGGCCTGCCCTGCTGGAAACCCTTCAGGGTGTGTCCTGCCCGCTCATTCCTTGGGTCCCCAGCACCACCGCAGGGGAAGTTACTGTCACCAGTCTCTTTCAGGAGGAGGCCAAGGAATAGAGAGGCTGTGTGGCCTGGCTCACACAGCTAACAAGAGACGCGGCTGAGCCGGGCTCGGTGTCTCAGCCTGTAATCCCGCGCCTTGGGAGGCTGAGGTGAGGGAATTGCCTGAACCCGCGGGTTCGAGACCCGGCTGGG
>NW_007245857.1:782176-810812 GCF_000164805.1 Carlito syrichta | reverse complement strand
AGACGCAGCTGGATCTGCACCCAGATGTCGGGCTCCAACCCTGCAAGATCATCTGCAGGGGAGGAACCCTGAGCAGGAGGAGACAGCTCGGTTTCCTGGGACAGCACCAGCAGCATGGCCACTCATCGTTGTGCTGGGATGGTAAGTTATCGAGCCGTCCTACGAAGGAGCCTGAACACACAAGCTGCACAGAAAGTGCAGGACCCTCCCCCCGGCCCCGTTCCTCGGCACCTCAAGGAGCAAGTATCCTGGCAGCATCTCCACAGCATCTGTTGATGAGCTCGGAACTGGGCTTTATACCAAGACCAGCAGTTTGCCAGGTGGAGAGGGCAGGGGAGTGTTCAAGGCAGAGGAGTGTATGCATGCAGAGAGGAGTAGGTTTCTCTTTGCCTCTTGGTGATGTGATGACACCCTGTGTGCCAGCTGGATGAACCCCTGCCTTCAGCACCTGCTTTCATGGGACTAGAGCCCAGGGCAGTTCTCAGGTGAGTTCCAGGCACCTGCATAAAGCCACCTTGGTGTATGTGTGTGTGTGTGCAGGGGCAGGAATTGGGCAATACTTGTCAACATTTACATGGTTAGGCTGGCCCAAGCCTGGCAGCCATCCCTACCAACCTTAATGCTTGGGGTTGAAGTTGAACACGCAATTACAGTGAGCGTCACAGACTGGAGCCAGACGGTGCCTGTGTTTGTATTGTGGCTCCACTGTTTGCAAGTGACTGAATCTTGTCAGACTTCAGTTTATCTACAGAATGGGAGTGACGTTAGTGTCCCCCTTATAGGGATGTTGTAAGGTTGAGATAAGTTAACACGTGCAACTTAGAGCTGTACTGGCACCTGGCAAACATTCGCTACTACTGGGTGGTCTTATTGTAAGAAGTAGCGGTGTCATAATAGAAGAGGAGAAATGCTGGGAATGGTAGGTGTATTCAGGGGGCCACGTGCAGACACTGCAACTGGAATGTACAGAAATTTGTAGTGCCTGGATTTTCTACACCATCTCATCTTGTTCACATCTTATAAACTCCCTTTTTCATCAACAGCAGAAAACAATTTAAATTGCTATTATGCCAACAGAGGCCCCTCCCGTTGGGAGCTGTTTCTTTTAGTGAATACAGTCTCATTCATAGTTGACACTGCCTTGTCAACTAGAAGTCCAATTATCAAACCAAACTGAGGTTCACTTGCCTGGTGCAGTAATGCCAGATATCCACACCGAGATTTGTAGCAGGAGAAACGATGGTGTTCATTTGGAGGGTGCCAAGCAAGGAGACTCAGGCAGCTGGAGCTGAGGACCCAACCTACCTGACGGCTTGCAAGTAAGAGTCTTTAAAGGCAAGGGTAGGCAAAGAGCAGTGGCTCATGCCTGTAATCCCAGCACGTTGGGAGATCCAGGAGGGACGATCATTTAAGACCAGGAGTTCGAGACTAGCCTGGGCAACATAGTGACACCTCATCTCTACAAAAAAATAAAACAGTTAGCTGGTCTCAGTGGCACATGCATGTAGTCCCAGCTATTTGGGAGGCTGAGGTGTGAGGATCACTTGAGTCCAGGAGTTCGAGGCTACAGGGAGCCATGATCATGCCATTGTACCCAGTCTACATGACAGAACAAGACCCTGCCTCTAAAATAAACAAACAAACAAATACAGAGATAAACTTCAGGAAAATAGAAGTTACAGACAAAATTGTAAATGAATGCATGGAGGTTGCATATTGGTTTGGCCTGAAAGGATGTGGTATCTTTATTTTTATTTATTTTTTATTTTAGAATTGGGGTACTTGTGAAGATTTGTTACATAGGCATATTGTGTGAGAGTTTGGGCTTCTGATGAGCCTGACCCTTCGCCAGCAGTGAGCATGGCACCTGGTGGGTGGCTTTGCATTCTCTCTTCCTCCCTTTCCCATTTAGGAGTGCTCAGTGTCTGTTGTTTCCATCCTTGTGCCTGTGTGGACCCAGTGTTAAGTACCCGTTTATAAGTGAGAACATTCAATTTCTGTTTCTGTGATAATTTGCTTAGAATGATGGCCTCCAGCTGCACCCATGTTGCTGTAAGTGTCATGATTTTGTTCTTCTTTAGGGCTGTGTGGTATTCCATCATGTATATGTACCACATTTTCTTTATCCAGTTCACTGTTGATGGGCACCTGGGTTGGTTCCATGTTTTTGCTATTGTGAATAGTGCTACAATGAACACATGAGTGCAGATATGTTTTTGGTAGAGAGATTTATGCTCCTGGGTATATACTCAGAAGTGGGATTGCTGGGTCGAATACTAGGTCTGTTTTCAGTTCTGAGAAATCTGTGAACCACTTTCCACAGGGGCTGAACCAGCCTACACTTGACTTTGTCCTGGGAGCCCCAGTGCCTGCTGAAGGGCAGCAGCCACACCGGCTCTTTCAGGGTTGGGCTGGCACCTTGTCTTTGCCCACCATCTGCTTTGGCCAATGCCCCATTTGTTCTGGGGTCTCTGTGCTCTGACTCCAGGCCTCCTGACCCTTCACACTATCTCCCGAGGCTCACAGTAGCTCTTGGGTCCCCTGTGAGCCAGGTTCAGAGCAGAGCACGGCCTCAGGCCCCCAATGCGGATCTTCATCTTTCCAGAAGCTTCTGTCCAGCTCACCCACCACGATGGATGTCTCCCCTGTCTGGGGTCTCTCTTATGGAGTCTGTTGTCTTGCCCCAGTGCTGGCTAAGGGTTAGGAAGAGAGGTGCTGGGTTCCTTCTAAGGCGCCTGTTTGCCGTCCTCACTATCTTGGTCTCATCCTGACTTCTCCCTCAGCAGAATGCTTCTGCCTCTCTCCTCTCCGACAGAAACCAAAGCATCTATTCCCTCCACCAATGGTTTCTTGTAACATGACATGAACCAGTTTGGCAGGCTCCATTCTTGGCATATAAAGGGGAGCTTTACTAATTTAGAAAATCTTTTTCTTGTGAAAAAAAAATAGAAAGAAAAAGTTGGTTTTCAAAGCATTCTCATACTCCAGATTGAGGTTCTCAGTTGAAAGAGTAGAGGTCATGGATGCTGTTAACATCTCACACTGCATAACAGAGAATGATCCAGTCCCAGATGTCCGTAGTGCGCAGGCAGAGAAACTCTGATCCTACTAACAAATCCTACTTT
The DNA here is from genome assembly GCF_000164805.1 of Carlito syrichta. NCBI lineage: Eukaryota > Metazoa > Chordata > Mammalia > Primates > Tarsiidae > Carlito > Carlito syrichta. Next base: position 807,687 of record NW_007245857.1, on the reverse strand, counting down.
GGATACAAAAGCCAAGAACAGATTTCTCCTTCTGTCCCTGCTGAAACAATGCTAATTACCCCCAAGGCAAAGGATACCTTGACTCAATAGAAGGGGCAGAAAAGAAAAAGCACAAGGAAATACACATTTTAAAATATACCCATTACTGGCTTGGTGAGGTGGCTCATGCCTGTAATCCCAGCACTTTGGGAGGCCAAGGTAGAAGTATTGCTAGAGGCCAGGAGTTCAAGACCAGCCTGGGCAACATAGCGAGACCATGTCTCTACAAGTAATAATAATAATGATAATAAATTAGAATAAATAAATAAACTTTATAAATGTCACCAATAATAGGTCCTTGTCATTATGAGGATATATTGGGAACCCCCAACTGATATCATCCAGGGACCAGAGAGGGTCTCCCCAGAGGAGGTGTTGAAATTGAGATTTGAAATAGAAGAAGAGGAGTTCTGAGTGAAAGGACAGAAAAGACCCAGAAGTGAAATTGAGGACAGGAGTTGGGCCAGGATGGGCATTTGGGACGGGAGGGGGAGAGGTGGAGAGAAAGGGGCGGCCTGGGCCCTGCATGGTGCTGCAGGGGTCAACCTTCATTCTAAGGGTGACAGAAGTCCGCTGTATCAAGGAAGCCAGGAGAGGAGAGGCGAGGTGAGGAGGAGGGCTGTCCCACTGCTGGCCAGCACAGACACATCCCGCCAAGGTGTCACTTCCCAGGCAGACAAGACATATAACACCTCTGCATTCTGTGTCTAGGATTCTCTGATTCCACAAGTCCACGTCATTTTATATACTTTGCTGTGACCCCAAACTCCACCCTGGGGACCCCACGCAGTGAGTGTCAGGAGAGTCTCTGGGAGCAGTACAGAGCAGGGGTGTGTGGGGGGGCATCATGAGCAAATCCCAGGGGTCTCTGGAGTCTGCACATCCCACTGAGTTGCTCTGCTCCAGGGTCTCTGCTCCAGGGGACTTGGTTCAAAGGGGTCTAAGAGTGAGATCAGAAATGTCTCAGTAGCCTGAACTGATCCTTAAACATCTCCTGGACGCCCTCTTGCCCCAGATGTTACCCTTTGTGTTTCAGTCTGTCCAGTGGCATTTTAGATTTCCATCCCAACAAACCTCAGACACGGAAGTCCTTGAATTAGACCGGTGACTTTGACGTGTTTAAAAGCAAATGAAATTGGTTTTTAAATAACACAGCGATGGGTTTTATGAAGATCGCCCACTGAAGTACATAACACACACTCGTTCTCTCAGGTCGCAGGAAAAATAAAAACACCCCAGGGGCCTCTACCTTGCCAGCTCCCGGAGGGGCGAGGGGAGGACAGAGGATGGCACGGGTTCAGCGTCAAAGTCAAGGAGAAAGAGCTGAGCTGGCTTTCTGAATGCATCGAAAGGCAGGTGGATGTCCGGGTCCTCCTTGGGGTGACAGTGGTCCCTGTATGTCACTTGGCTTCTCAAGCCGCCCAGGACCTCCACCTGGCTGAAGTGAGACGCTGTTGGCTTCACTGGAGAAGTCAGACGCCCCCCATGCTAAGCCCACCAGTACAGACCCCGAGCTGGGCTTGTAGCTGCTTTCCTACCTCTCGGCTCCTCGCTACAGCTCCTTCTCCCTAACTCGCCAGGTGTTCCAACCTTCCCCCGAACACCCCATCGATGTTCATTCCTCTTCCCTTCTCCTGCCCAACCATCCCCCACCTGTCCCATCCATCCCAAGTTACTCATCACTTGCTCAGGAACCTGCCCTTCAGGACCTGGTGGCCAGTAATTATGCATTGTTAATCCTCAGAGACCTGGGGGGAAGCAGAATCATGTGGGGTGAACACTCACCACAAGAATTGGTCAGCCAAGGCCAGGGAGGCAGGTCTTAGAACAAACACATTTATGGGGCCCAGGGGGACCTCCCTCCAGTGTCAGGGCCATCATCATGAGAAAACCATGGGGACCAAGTGGGCCACCCATCAGCACCTTACAAACATAAAAACGTACAGACATACAACGATATCACCCAGCTGAGAGCCTGCTTTAACACATGCATTGACTTGGGCCTAGCCCTTTTGCAGGCTGGGCACACATAAATTCACACAGGTGAACACATGGAAGGATGTGTGTGGTCGCTAGCACGCCATTTAGGCAAATTTCCATCCACTCCTGAAATTTTCACTGTATCTTAAATACTTAAGAAGTGTAAGGACCAGCAATGTTTTCTCGGCAGCCCTTGGACCATCCTCTTTGCAGTCAGTCACCCGAAGCCTGAAACAGTCAGAGCACCTGAGCTTTCCTTCAGTAGGTCGTAGTCATTGGCAGATGCACAGATAGATCAATAAAGAACAAATGATTCCAGGCCATCAGGGTCTACTAGGATTCAGCCTCGGGGCTGGCGTGTGTCTGGCTGTAACCACCTGTTCACTGTCGTGTAGAATGTCTCACGGTCACCCAGTGTGGGCACCCCTGCAATCCAAGAAAAGGATACAGGGAGGCTCACCCCACATCTAGCCTCTGTGTACACCTAACCCTCATGTCTGCTAGCAACCATCTTGTGTAAGCCTCCAATGTCTCCATAACACTGTATAGATGTGAGACGACCCCATGTAAGATACAGAAGCCAAGCACCAGAGAGACTCAGCAACCACCCAAGGACACACAGATAATGAGGAGTCTACTTGGGTGTTGGGTGTTCCCAACTCCTGCCCCTTTTGCTCTCCCGCCCTTTTCATCATTATTCATGAAGCGCCACTGGGAGGGGGAGGAGAGACTGAGAGAGAGAGAAGACGAATGCAATTAAAACCACATGTCAGTGGTGAGGCCTAAGGATAAAGCTTCATGACTAGCAGACCCACCAAACAGTGGAAATATTCTGCAGAGGCATAGGGGCATGAAAACCCAGCTGGCAGAAACATAGGTCTCCTTACCTCCTAAAGAAATTATTTGGAGGGCCATCCCCAGGGGAATTCAGAGCAAGAAAACAAACGGAAAAGAAGAATTAAGGAAGACGTAATCTTGCTGACTGTCTCATTGCATCATCCTGAAAGCGGAAGGGAATGACACATTGATATGACTGAGTTATGAACCGTGGTTTTTATTAACCAAAGAAGAACACGCTGAGACCAGAAATGGTGTCTATGAGACAATTCTTGCATATGGACCTCCAAAAATAATATAATGAAATACAGAAACTCCAGGAAACTGCTGACGAAAATGAACTCCTATACGTAAAATTACAAGATTAGAAATTTCCCTTTCTTCATATGAATGGAATACGTAGAGTTCTTTTTAAAGAGCAAGTGTTTTTGAAAGCAAGGGAGAGTTTTCCATGGGAAGTTTTAACAAAGGAAATTGAGGAGATCAAGTGAAGGGGACAGTAATAAAATGAAAGGGATAATAATGACACGCTAAGAGGCTGAAATGTAAATTACAAAGGTCCAGGCAAGAGATATCATATGAAGAAGTTTCTGAGCTAGGCCTGAGGTGGAAAGGTAGCCACAGGCTGTCAAGTCTGAGGTCACTAATGCTCTCACAGGACCACCCCAGCACCCGAGGCCCTCCTCTGCCTCCCAGCACCAGCAACTGCTGTGTCCTTGCTCTCCCAGCTTCTCTGGGACTTCCCTGCTCAGGGAAACCTGACCCAAGGAGGGACAGGACAGAGGAGGAGGGCGAGAAACCCAGCTCCAAGAGCCTAAGCATGTGACATCATTGTATGAGCCTCAGTTTCCCTGCACCAGCCTCATAGGGTTGCAGCAAGGGTTCAATGAGTTCTTCAGGATGCTGTGCCTAAAATGGTACCCAACACTTAAGAGGTGCTCCATAACTTTTAGCTGCCACAATCACCATTCGTGTATTCACTCTTGAGTAGATTTCAACATTTACAGTTTTCAAAAACTGAAGAGTCAGCAAGAGGCATAGAGTGCAAAGCCACCTCTTCCCACCCCCGGCTCCTCCCACGCAGTAGGTGACCCCTGTTGTTGGTTTCTTGTGTATCTTCCCAGGGTGCTTTAATGCATATGCAGGAGAATATGAACAGCTCTTCCCTCTTTTATAACATGGTAATAGATTTGTATCTGCCTTCTATTGTTGTGTAAGAAATCACCGAAAACTTAGCCGCTTAGAATAGCATACAGTGACTATCATCTCAAGGTTTCTGTGGGTCAGAGCTCTGGCCCGGCTTAGTTGGTTCTCTGCTCAGGAGTCACCAGGTTGCCACCAAGGCTTCGGTCAGAGCTGCAATGTCATCTAGAGTTCTGGGTCCCTGATAAGGCTCATCAGGGTGTTGGCAGAATTCAGCTCCTGGCAGTTGTAGGACTGAGATCCTGGTTTCCAGAGGCTGCCCTCAGCAACTGGAAGCCTTTTCAGTTTTGTTTTGTTTTGGAGTTGGGGTTTTACTTTGTCATCCAGGCTGGAGTGCAGAGGCACGATCACAGCTCACTGCAGCCTCAACCTTCTGGGCTAAAGTGATCCTTCCACCTCGGCCTCCCGAGTAGCTAGGACTACAGGTGCATGCCAACATGCCCAGCTAATTGGTTTTTTGTGTTTTTTTGGTAAAGATGAGGTCTTGCTATGTTGCCAAGGCAGGTCTTGAGCTCCTAGGCTCAGGCAATCTTCTCTCCTCGGCTGGGTGTGAGTCACCGCATAGACCCCTTTAGTTCTTTACCATATGTCTCCCTTAGTCCCTCTCAAAATTGGCACCTTATTCCTCAAAGCTATTGGGGAAGAGGCTCTGGCTTAGTCAACTTCATCTGATGAACACTGTAAGGTAAAGCATAAGCAGCAAAGCCGGCCCACCAGAAGGGCTCCTTGCTGTGAAATCCTCTGCTGGAGCCGGGCTCGGTGGCTCAGCCTGTAATCTCGCGCCTTTGGGAGGCTGAGGTGAGTGGATTGCCTGAGCCCGCGGGTTCGAGACCCGCTTGGGCAGCAAGGCCTCATCTCTACAATAAATCAAAAAAAAATCAGCCGGGCGTGGTAGCGCATGCCTGTAGTTCCGGCTACTTGGAAGGCTGAGGCAGAAGGATCACCAGAGCCCAGCAGGTCGAGGCTGCGGTGGCCGGGAGTGCCCACTGCACTCCAGTCTGGGTGACAGAGTGAGACTCCAACTCAAAAAAAAAAAAAGAAATCCTCTGCTGGAACCACCTAAGTGAGTAGTTTTTGATCCCCAAGAGGAGTGACAAGATGTAGCACAAGGGCCTCGGGGGGGGGAGCATGGTGAGGCCGTTCCCAGACTCCCCTACCATGAGCTCTGGAGGACGCTGTGCATTCTGCATCTGACCAGGCCTCGCTCAGAGCAAGGCTGGTTCTCCATGGAGCTGAACGTGGGTCACCTCCATTCCTCCTGCTCAGAGACACTGAAGGGGATCCCTACATGTGTAGTGTGTTTGCGCATGTGCATGCGTGTGCATGCGTGTGATGTGCCTGTGTGTGCATGTGTATGTGCAGTGTGTGTGTGTGGTGTTCATGCTGTGTGCATGCATGTGTCTATGTGTGTGCGTGCCTGTGTGGTGTGCCTGTGTGTGCATGTACATATGAGTTGTGCATGTGTGTGGTGTTCATGGAGAGTATGTATGGTGTGTGCATGTGTGTGTGTCTGTGTGTGTACGTGCATGTATATGATATGTGGTGTGCCTGTGAGTGTGTAGTATGTATGGTGAGTGTGTGTCTGTGTGTGTGTGTGGGGTGTAGGGTGTGTGTATGTGTGTTTGGCATGTATGGGGCGTATATGTGTGTGTGGTGTATTTGACATGTGTGTGCCACGTGTGCGTGTGTGTGAAGTGTGGTGTGTGTTTGGCATGTGTGTGGTATGTGTGGTGTGTGTGGGGTGTGTGTGGTATGAATGTATGGCGTGTGTGTGGCATGTATGTGGTGCATGCCATGTGTGGTGTGTGTGTAGCATGTGTGTGTGTGTGTGTATGTGTATGTGGGGAGGGGAAACTCAATGACCTCCAGGCTTCTAACTCAGAAGTTGGAGGGCTTCGCATCACTGGTTCGGTCTGGGTGTGAACACCAGGTTTCGCAGCCCATCATCCTTCCTCAGTGGCAACACTGTTCTAATCACAGCTCGGTGTTCTAAAGACGTGGATGTCTTGAAGTAGCAAGGCTGACTCACAACCCAGAAGACTCCAGCCTCCTATAAATAGCGTGAGCAGTTGACACAGTGAGTCCCGCATCCTCATCCCGCCTCCAGCCCAGCCCAGCCCAGCCCCATCGCCATACGTCTGTGATGCCCGCCACACCCACTGGCTGCCCAGGACCTTCTGTCCCTGAGGACACTGATGGGTAGTGGCTGCCCAGAAGGAGCTGGCCAAGCCTCCCCATCAGAGGGGAGCCCCCGACACAGAGGAGAGAGGGATCCCAAGGCTTCCCTCCTTATCTTTTTAGTATGGGAATAAACATGCAGTGCACATATCTCAAGAGTACCTTTGACACGTTTCACATGCGCACACCCATGGAGTGTACACTCCAGTCAAGATCTAGAAACTTCCGTCACACCAGAAAGCTCCCTCCTGACTCTTTCCACTCAACGTCCCCACCCCAACCTCCCAGAGATAGCCACTGTTCTGACTGATTTCTTTTCCATTTTCTTTCTTTTGAGTTGGATTCTCACTCTTGCCACCCAGGCTGGAGTGCAGCGGCATGCTCACGGCCACTGCAGCCTGGACCTGCTGGGCTTAGACCATCCTTCCGTTTCAGCCTTCCAAGTAGCTGGAACGATGCACACCACCACACCCGGCTAGTTTTTGTGATTTATTGTAGAGACAGGGTCTCACCAAGTTGCCCAGGCTAGTCTCGAACCCCCAGGCTCAGGCAACCCTCTCGCCTTGGCCTCCCAAAGTGCTGGAATTACAAGCTGAGCCTCCTTTTTCTTTTCTACATTTAAAAACCTAGATCGGGCTGACCCCCATTCTGACTTCTGTCTTCGTTGATCAACTTTGCCTGTCGTGGGAACTTCACACTAATGGAATAATATGATACATGCTCCTTTGTGTCCGGTTCTCCTGCTTACCATAATCCCTAGAAAATTCATCTGTATGGCCACGAGTATATTTAGATCTTTTTTAAATTACATTAATATGGCATGACGTGTTGTGTATAAAGTTCTGCCATCTGATGTTTCTGTGAACCTGGTACCAACAGATGCTTGTTCATATAAATTTGGGAGCACCTTAATGCTGGATTGGTTGTCAGTGGGAAATCTCTCACTAGAGTGCTCAAAGACACTCAAAATCCAGGTATCCAGACAACATATCCTCACCAAAAAAATCCCAAGTCCAAAAATAGTGCAGCCACCCACCCACCTGGTTGTCCTAGTCAGAGACCCACAAGGGAGTAACTGCACCCCTTCCACATCCAAGGCCTCCCTAAATTAATCCCATTCTGTCATTTTCACAGTCGGGGCCTTGGTTCCAGCCCTACTATCCTTTCCCTGAGCTGTCAGCAGTCACTTCTTGGAGCCCACCAACTCTGGGACCGCTCGAGAATACACATTCCTCCACTGCCCCCACACCTCTGGGGCAGGGAGAGCCACATGACCAAGGACCAGTCAAGTATGGTTCCAGTCTATCAGCCAGAAGCAAGACCAGGGAGACACACACATGAGCTAGTGGTGTGGTGGGATCACTTATCCACCTATAAAATGGGAATAATATCTCCTTAATGAACTTGACAAAGAAAATGATAGTGTCAGAAAGTTCGATCAATGGCACAAAAGGACTTTTGCACAGCACCAAAAACATAGATCGTATTCATTCACTTATCTGTTCACTTAAAGCGAGTTTGCTCAGCACTTGTAGGGGGCCAGGCCCTATGCCAGACACCCAAGGATTCCCTAAAGAAGGTAGACCCGGAGCTGGGACTACTACAGCAACCCAGAGGAGAGACCGAGGACTCTCCCCTGAAAGGGGGATGGGGTGGCCAGGGAATGCTTCATGAAGCTGTGTCTTGAAGAATGTCGTCAGGGATTCTCCAGGCTTGGAGGGAAGTGCATGAGCAAGAGATCTCTAGAGAGGCAGATTCAATGTGATAGAGGGTGCTGATGGGAGGGCAGGGGAGGAGACAGAGGTCGGGGTGTGACGCTGGGACTCGTGCCCACCACGGGCAATCAGGTGGACAGTGGAGCCAGTGCAAGGGCCACAGTGTGGGATGCTCACAGGATACCATGGAGGAAGAGAGCAGAGCCAGCTGTTTGGCAACTCACAGGAGTCTCTTGTGTGGATGAACGCAGAGGTCTGAGCTGCAAGGATGCAGGCATCATCAGCAATCAACCAGAGGCCTTGACTGCCTGGGAGGGGCAGGGCCTGCCTGGAGGGTCGGGGCGAGGGTAGAACCAGGAGGCCTGAGAACAGGCACCCAGTTCAGGCAGGCGGTAGTGCCCAGGCCTTTGAGGGGGGCACCAGGTAGCTGCTGGGGCTGGGGCTCTTGTTCTGGCTTATATGGTCCTGGTGTGGCCAGTCCACTCCCTCCTCTTGGCCTCCCCCAGCTTTCCCAAGTTGCAATTTAGAGGAGACTTTGGGTGAAATGATCCCCAACCCTAACACTTCATACCTGCAGGACTGTGAATCTTTATGACTTGGCTTTTTTTTTTTTTAGTTGGAGTCTCACTCTGTCATCCAGTCTAGAGTGCAGTGGCATCATCACAGCTCACCATAGCCTCAACCTCCTGGGCTCTGGCAATCCTTCTTCCTCAGCCTCCTGTGTAACTGGGATGACAGGCTCATGCCACCACACTCAACTAACTTTATTTATTTTTACAGAGACAAGGTCTTACTATGTTTCCTTGGCTGATCTCCAACTCCTGGGCTCAAGCAATCCTCCCACCTTAGCTTCCCAAAGTGCTAGGATACAGCCATGAGCCACCACGCCCAGCCTTCACTTCTTAAAAATATGATTTCAATTGAAGCAAAGTGCAACAATAAGAAAATCAAAACAACCTAGAAGTTCCTGGGATCATAATTGACCAAATATATACATCTAAAATAAATAAATTCATATTCCCATCAATTACACAGTGGAGGGTACAGTATTAGAAGAGAAGGTTCTGGAAATCTAGAAATAACTACAGACTCTCTCTCTCTTTCTCTCTCTCTCTCTCTCTCCCCCTCTCGCGTGCGTACACACACACACACACACACACACACACACACACACACACACACACACACATATTCTAACGCAACTGGGCCACTTACTAGTAGAGTGGTCTTGGACCATTCATTTAATGTCGCTGAGCTTTGATTTTCTCATCATCAGAATGGGATAGGAACAGGTATGGAGATCACTAGACTAGATGAATGAACCCGGGAGAGCACTTCGAACCTGGCCTGGCCCACAGGAAGAGCTAGATCATCAGTACTAAAACCCTCATTTCAACACGAGCCAGCAGCAAGCGTTGCTACCCCATAGCCAGCTCCACCACTGCCCTGGAGGTCCACTGCACTCCTCTCTCTGCCTGATTGAGATACTTATCACTTTCTCCCCAGACAATATCGGCCTCCTGTTGGGCAGTTCTAGGTAATAGTAGGACTAGCTTTGCAGGCTCTCTAGTCATGATGAAAACCTGCTAACGGGAAGTCAAAAAAAAATAGGTAAGAGTCTGAGGGGCTCAGCCCAAGTTTTCTGGTTTTCTCCAGGAGGGAGATTAGGTTTCAGGGTGGCACTGGCGGAGTGGGGGTGGGATCTCAATGTGTCTCAGTCTTCTTATCTCTGGATTGGGGGTGACAACCTTTGTCCATCCTTTTTTTTTTTTTGAGTTGGAGTCTCACTCTGTCGCTCAGACCGGAGTGCAGTGGCCGCTCCCGGCCACCGCAGCCTCAACCTGCTGGGCTCCAGCGATCCTTCCACCTCAGCCTTCCAAGGAGCTGGAACTACAGGCGTGCACCATCACGCCTGGCTAGTTTTTTGATTTATTGTAGAGATGAGGTCTCGCCAAGTTGCCCAGGTAGGTCTCGAACCCGTGGGCTCAGACAATCCACTCACCCCGGCCTCCCAAAGTGCAGGATTACAGGCTGAGCCACCGAACCTGGCGACCTTTGTCCATCTTATCCAGAACAAGAGGGTGGATCAAACACCCTTCAACTATTCTTCCAACTCTGAGGTTGCAGGGCTGCATGAGTCATTGATTTACAACTTTTCAATAACTTTAGTGGCCCTTCATGACTCCATCTACGTTGGTTGGGATGCTGCGTGCTTCCACACTCCCTGCCTGACTTTTATTGACAGACATTCCTTTGATTTTCCATAAAGATGGTGACTGATGCCAAGGTCAGCGATTGCCAGGGAGTTCCTGTCAGCGGGGTTAGGGACCAAAGGATAGCTGGCTTAGCTCCCCTAATTGGGGAGGTGGGGGCCCCACTTCCCACTCCTCAGATAAGACCTTGAGAAAGACAGAAATTCACTGTGATAAGGGGCTAAAGGGGTGCTGTTCAGTTTAACTGATGGATAACACTTTACTCTTTACAAAATTTCACATCCATACCAGAAGGCAGCCTGAGCAGGGATGAGCTCCTTTTTATAAATGAGGAATTCATGGTAGACAGATTTTAAGTGGCATATCACATAGTTCACCTACCACATCACTTGGGCCACCCCTGGGGTGGGAGGGTGGGCCCCGGCCAACTGGAACTGACCAGGCTTTAGCCACAGAGACCCATTCAGGGATCTATTTATCTGTGGACAAAGCACAAAAATATGTGCAGCACTGACTTCAGGGGAAACCTTGTTTCTGGTCACAAATAAACTGTTGCTTCTTCATTTTGCTCACAGACTGCGTTCCCCTGGGCCAATGTTTCGGGTGGTTTTTTTTTTCTTGGAAAGTTTGGGAGGTGGGTGGTGACATTTTCAGCTGCTATTTTCATGTAGCATTCTTAGTCACTGTGGGCAGCTTAGAAGCCAGCAAAAAGCCTTCCCACCACCTGGGGCTGGTTGTTCCCGACTCCACTGCGCTGACGGTCCTACCTGCAGAAGAAAGTGACAAGTGATAAGTGAAAGTGACAAGCCCGTGTCCCTCCTCCAGGATCCCATGAAGATGGGACCACAATGGCTCCTCCCAAATTAAAGACAGACACGTGTAGGCTGTGGTGGAGCCAGCCCCATAGTGACACCGGACCTCTTGGGCGAGCCATTATTAGCTCCCTACACCATCTGGAACATTTCTAAAACTGGAAATAGAAAAGGCAGGCTCCTGAACACTCAGAGTAGATGCTCAGAACTCAACCCCTGGGGGGTTCATGTGTGTAACTCACGAGGGAGCCCCTTGGGCTCCTATTCCAAGGCGTGGCTTTTTATTTTGAATATAACAGCAGCCTGAATCTTCTCCCGCACGATGGATTAAAAGTGACAAACTCCTAATATGCTGTCCCTGCACACCTGCCGTGAAGAGATTAAAGCATCCAGTGGGCAATTATTGTAGATGAATCTTCAGGTTCCAACCCCAGCATCCTCAATTTCCATAATCCTCAGCATAGAATATTATGAAAGAAAGGTATACAGTGGCTGTAGTTTTACATTTCATTTCACAACACCCAACATTCCCACAAATATTATTGTGATTTCAGGAGCTTATATGTGTCCTCATCTTATTTCTCCCTGCTCTTTTTTCCTCTTGTCTTTTCGGCAGGGCAGCTTGGCTCCACAGGAAGGGAGACCTGGACTTGGGGGCCGAGTGTGATCAACAGGGTGTGACTTCAGATATGGCGCGGGACTGCTCTGGATTTGTCTTCTTCTTGTGATATCAAGATCCACTCACTCACTCAGCAACTTTGGAGACCCACTGGGGAGGGATGTTCCCTAAGAGTAGAGGAGACCCAATGGGGCTGGAAGGGGTGATCCCTAGGGGTCGAGGGGACCCAGTGGGGATGGAGGGATGCTCCCTGGGGGTTGAGGAGACCCAGTGGAGAGGGACTCTCCCTAGGGGTAGAGGAGACCCAATGGGGATGGAAAGAATGCTCCCTAGGGGTAGAAGGGACCCAGTGGGGATGAGGGGGTGTTCCCTAGGGGTAGAGGGGACCCAGTGGAGAGGGACACTCCCTAGAGCTTGTGGTTGGCAAAATGAGGCTGCTGGCTCAGAGCAGTCAGAGTAGTCAGAGATATCTGCTACTGGGGGAGTGGAAGAGCCATATTCCAGGCAGCCGCAACAAGGGAAGGGAGAGGAGGGAGTCCAGTGTGGCCAGGTCTCAGTCGGTGGGCAGGACAGGACAGGACAGGGCAGGAGTAAAGCCTTCCAACCCAGATGAGCCTGCAAGACCAGAAGTCCCAGGGTCAAGCACCTCTGGGATGGATGGCAGTGGCAGCTCCATGGTGTTGATTGAGGACTCAGGCTCTTTCCTGTTCTTTGCTCTGCCATCCAACGTGCCATTCATTTATTTGCTGAACACATATTAATCTTCTACTGAGGATACAGCACCGAGTACAACAGACACATTGCTTGGTCCCAGAAATGTCGCTCCTGCAGGAGACCTATGCAACAAACAAGCAGGCAAGCACAGACCTGGCCTGTGAAGAAACGCAGAGTGAGCAGGGTGGCAAATGTGATGGGAAAGTGGGATTTTATAGAGAGTGCCCAGGTTGGCCTCATGGTCGTGGGGGCATTTGAGCAGAGACCCGAAGGAGCTAGGCTAGTAGTCAGGGTGGATCAATCCAGTTAAGAGGACCATTGAGGGCAAGAGCTGGGGGCTGGGTGTGCTGGGAATGTTGGAGAACCCAGGAGGGCCCTGTGACTGAGTACAGGAAAGAGAGGAAAGAAGTGGGAACACAAGGCTAGAGAGGAGGTGGGACTCGTCCTGCAAAGGTCCAGAAACCACTGAGAGGCCTCTGTGTGATTGATTGGTGGTTCAGATTTCAGGGTAGCATCTCTGATTGACCTCAGGTGACAACAGAGTTCCTGCAGTTCCCAAAGGAAGAAAGTGAACATCTCCTTTCCTTTCTAGGAGTGTCTTACTTTGCTCAGGCTGCTATAACAAAATCCCACGGACTGGGTGACTTCAACCACAGACATTTACTTTGCCCTGTTCTGGAGGCTGGAAGTCAGACCTGGGTGCCAGCATGGTCAGATTCTGGTGAGGGTCTTTTCCAGGCCTGTAGATGGCCACCTCGCTGTGGAAGCAGTAAACTCTAGTCTCTCTTTCTCTCCTTGTAAGGACACTAATGTTATTAGGTCTTCACTCTCATGACCTCATCTAAACCAAATACCTCCTAATACCATCACACTGGGGCTTAGGACCTCAACATTTGGTCCATAACAAGGAGTGAAGGGATCTTTCCCAGCTCCTCTCCCATCCCCAGCAAACACTCCCATGACTCGTTGGCCAGAACTGGCTTCTGCCTGGCCTTTCCTGGACCAGTCACTCCCAAGGCAGATGGGATTACCATAACTGGCTAAGGTCATCCAAGATGAAGCAAATCTCTGGACAGCCATTACGTCCCCTTCAGGGAAGCAGCAGAAGTCAGCAAGGGCTGACTCGTGTAGGGCTCTGAGACCTGAGCAGGAGTCTAGGCTTTATTCTGTCATGGGAAACCATTGAAAAGTTTTGTGGACTTTTCTCTGTTGTACGTTTGTTTTCTATTTCAGTAATTTCTGTTCTTATTTGTACTATTTCCTTCCTTCTACTTTCTTTGAGTTTATTTTGCTTTTCATATTCTAGCTTTCTGAGATGAATACTTAATTATTGATTTTCAATCTTTCTTCTCTTTTAAAATATGCATTCAAGGCTATAAATTTCCCTCTTTCTACCACTTTGGCTTCATTCCATAAATGTTGATATGTTGCATTTTCTTTATTCAGTTAAAAATGTCTTATAATTTCCACTGGGAGTGCTTTTTTGACCCATGAGCATCTTCTAAAGAAGTGTATTGCTTTATTTTCAAACATTTGGGGATTTTGTAATTATCTTTATTTGTTGCTGATTTCTAGCTTAATTCTACTGTGACCAGAGAACACATTGTATATGATTATAATCTTTTGAAATTTGCTGAGACTTGCTCTGTGGTCCAGCACATGGTCAATTTTGCTAAATGTTTTCCACATACTTGAACAGAATGTGAATTTCGCAGTTGTTGTGTGCAATGTTCTGAATGTCAAATGAGTTGTTTGTTAATTGTGCTGTTCAAATCTTCTATCTCTTTGTTTATTGTCTTGTTTGGTGTTTAAACATTACAGGCTATTAAGAGAAGTTTATTAGGCCAGACCCAGTGGCTCATGCCTGTAATCCTCATTTTGGGAGGCCAAGACAAGAGGATTGCTCAAGGCCTGGAGTTCAAGGCCAGACTGGGCAATATAGCAAGACTCCTTGTCTCTGCAAAGAAATTTTTTTTTAGAAATTGACAGGGCATAGTGGCACGTGCCTACAATCTTAGCTATTCAGCTGAGGTGGAAGGATCATTTGAGTCCAGGAATTTGAGGTTATGGTGAACTGATTGTGCCACTGCACTCCAGAATGGGCAACAGAGTGAGACCCTTTCTCTAAGAGAGAGAGAGAGAGAAAGAGAGAGCGACAGCGAGAGAGAGAGAGATATATATTTATTAAAGTCTCCTACCCTGACACCTTGACTATGGATTTGTTTTTTCTTGTAAATTCTATTGTCTTTGCTTCATATGTTTTGAAGATATATTAAAATTAAATTTGGACTTGTTATATTTCTGTGGTGGTTGAATCTTTATCATTCTGAAATATCTCTCTTTATCTCTACTAATATTTTTGGTCTTAAAGTCTACTCTGTTGAAAGATAAACAGTGTTGGTGAGGTCCTGAAGAAAAAGGAATCCTTATACAGTATAGGTGAGAATATAAATTAGAACAGCCACTAAGCAAAACAATATGTAGTTTCCCCCCAAATTAAAAATATGATCTAGTAATCCTACTACTGGTTATATATCCAAATGGTTTGAAATCAATGTGTTAAAGAGATATCTGCATTCTCATGTTTACTGCAACATTATTCACAATAGCCAAGATATGGAATCGACCTAAGTGTCCATCAACAGAGGAATGGATAAAGAGAATGCGGGGTATATGTACATAACGGATTACTGTTCAGTCACTAAAGAAGAAGGAAGTCCTGTCATTTGTGACAACATGGATGAACCCGGAGGACATCATGTTAATGAAATAAGCCATCTGCAGAAAGACAAATACTGCATGCTCTCATTTATATGAGAAATCTAAAAGAAGTCAAACTCACCGAAGCGAAGAGTAGAACGGTAGTTACCAGAGGTTAGAAAGTGGGGAGATTGGGGAGATGTTGATCCAAGGACACAACATTTCAGGTAGACAGGAGGAATCAGTTCAAGAGCCCGCTTGGATGCCATGGTGACCATAGTTAGTGGCAGTATGTTGTGTTCTCAAAAATTGCTAAGAGAATAAATTTGAATGTTCTCACCACAAAAAAGATAAGTATATGAGGCACTGCATACGTTAATTAGCTTTATTTAGCCATTCCACAAGGTATACATATATCAAAACATGTTGCACTGTATAATTTTTATTTGTCAATTTATAAAACTTTTTAAAAAGTCTACTTTGTCTATTATTAATCAGTACAGTGACACTAGCTTTCTTTTGCATGGCATATTTGCTCTCATTATTTATTTTCAACTTTCTTTTAAACTGTATATTTTCATCTTTTGTTTTGAAGACTATCAAGTCCACATACATGCTACAAGGTTAATAAAATGAACTAAATAACCTCTAATTATGTTTACAGATAACATATGTTATTTATCTTTTATTTTTTTATTGTTTTATTTATCTTTTATTTTTTTTGAGACACAGTCTCATTCTGTAGCCCAGGTTGGAATGCAGTGGCACAATCCTGGCCCACTGCAGTCTTGACCTCCCAGGCTCAGGTGATCCTCCTGCCTCTAGAGTAACTGGGACTACAGGAATGCACCACCAAGCTGAGCTAAATTTTTTTATTTTTTATTTTATTTTATTTTTTATTTTTTAGTTGGAGTCTCACTCTGTCACCCAGGCTAGAGTGCAGTGGCATGCTCATGGCCACCTCAGCCTTGACCAGTTGGGCTCCGGTGATCCTTCTGCCTCAGCCTTCCGAGTAGCCAGAACTATAGGCACACATTACCATGCCCGGCTAACTTTATTTTTTATTTTTCATTTTTTATTTTAGAGACGAGGTCTCGCCAAGTTGCCCAGGCTGGTCTAATTTTTTTATTTTTAATAGAGACGAGGTCAAGTTGCCCAGGCTGGTGTTTTTTTCTGAAATGCCTGAGAATTGGTTATAGACACCAAGACATGTCATTCATAAATGCTTCAGCATATACTTTCTATGAATATGAACAAGGACATTCTTCTACATACTACACCACAATGATCACTGATTTACCATTGATACAATTCTATTACTAATATACAGTCCATAGATTGTCCTCCAGTTGTCCCAAAAATGTACTTAAAAAAAAAAAACAGGATCCAATCCATGATCGCTCAGTGTAATTGTCATGTCCCTTTAGTGTCCCGGTCTCTTGAATGGCTCCTCACACTTTTTTTGTCTTTTGTGACTTTGATATTTTTAAGAAGCCAGGCAAGTTGTTCTGCAGAATAGATCTCAGTTTGGTTTTTCTGATTGTTCCTCATGATTTTATTTAAGTTAAACATTTGTATAAGACTATACATTGAATATTGTGTCCTGCTTGGTGACTTCGACAGCATTAGATAGCTCATGGTGTTGGTTTGTCTGGTTATTGATGGGACTCCAGTTATACACATTAGAGTTTTTCACCATATCACATGTCTCATAAGCTCTTTTCTGTGTTTCTTGTCTTCTTTTCTCTCTCTAAGATTCACCATGGATTTTTTTTTTAACTTTAAAAATTTTTTATTTTAAAGATGTGGGGTACAATTCAGGGTTAGGTATACAAATGGCCATTGTACGGGCAAAATTTAGGGCTCACTTTGGTCCCCACTTCGTCTGGTTTGAGATCAGGTACGCTTATTGATGAAGTGTGCCTCCCCTACTCCCCTGGCAGTTTCCCACTACTGCCAATCCCTTTCTTACAGTATTATGATAATTGTTCAGGGTTCACTTGTGAGTGAGAACATGTGGTACTCAGTTCTTTGTTTCTGTGATAGATCACTGAGTATTATAGACTCGAAGTCCATCCAAGTTGCTGTGAAGTTCATAATTTTGTCCTTCTTTGATGGAATATTATGCAGCCATCAAGAAGAATTTTTGTTTTTTAGGGACAGGGACTCACTATGTTGCCCAGGCTGGTCTTGAACTCCTGAACTCAAACAATACTCTCACCTCGGTCTCCCAAAGTGCTGGGATTGCGGGTGTGAGCCACTGCACATGACCTGCCCTGGATATTTTATATACACATGTCTTCTAGTTTATTAATTCTCTTTTCAGCTATGAATGATACACTGTTAAACTCAACAGCTAGATTAAAATTCTTAACTTTGGTTATTGAATGTTTCAATTTTGAAATTTCCATTTGATCTATTTTTATAAATCCCTGTTCTATGATTTTTTTAAAAAACTCCACTGATTCCTATATTCTTGAACATATTAATCACATTATTCTAATTTTCGTATCTGATTATTTCAATTTTGGATTCACCTGTGGGTCTGCTTCTATCATCAGTTTTTTAGTAGACCTGGTAATGCTTTATTGAATGTCATGCAATGTGTATAAAAATGTTAGGGACTCTGGGTGATGCTATTGACCTCCAGAGAGAACTTGCATTAGCTTTTGGAAAATTATTAGCTAGGCATTGCGGTAATTCAAGGCTGAATCGCTGTTCTGTAAAGCCTGATCTATTTCAAGGTCACCCCTTTCCTTGGGCAGAGCCCTATAGGGTTCCCAAGAAAGAGTCGGGTTGTACACCCAGGCTGCTTCTCCTCCTTGGGTCCTAAACTCCAGATCTTGTCTCCTAGCACTGTGAAACTGCCAAAGTCTCTGCTTGGCTTCTCAGTCTCTGAGCCTTATGATTAATGTCATGACAGATGAAACAGGATTGGGGAGCCATTCTAGATACCAGGAGACTAAATACAAATTAGAAATGTTATGAGATTGGTTGGAATCATGTCTCTCTGCTTCTCTCCCTTCCTGAATCTTGGACCCTCAAGTCCTGGCTGCCTTTGTGGCCCTGACTTTTTATCTCTCCAGCTCATTGAGGAAACTGCTGAAAGGTTTGTATAGCACCGCATTTTACTATGCTTCTGAGGCTCCTGTTTCAGGTTTCTTAGGAATCAGGAATCAGCAAATGCCTTGAGGGCAAACTAGTGTAAAATGCATGACTCTCCTCAAGGAATCCCCCTTCTTCCTGGGATCTTGGTGCCTCCTGCCCTCCTGGCGTGATATCACATGTAGATATAAATAAATATAAATATATGACAACTTTTTGAGTTCTTTCCAGTTGGAGATCTGCTCTAATAAAAACTGGATTACCATAGTCAGAAGCAGGAATCCCACTGAAAGATTTTAGTAAGGAAATAGCATGATTAGATTTGAGTTTCTGAAAGGTCACACTAGCTTCTATGTGGAAAATAGATTCTTGAGATAAAGCTGGAAGCACTAAGAGGCTGTGACCATATTTCATGCAAGAGATGAGTATGGCATGGACTAGGATGGCAGAGGCAGCGATGGCAACAAGTAGACCAATTTTGGGGTGCCATTTCATAGTAGAACTGAGTTCCTGCTGAAGAATTGATTAGGTGTTAGGGATACTACCTGCTTTTCCTATTTTGTTGGCTGTAGTTCAAATTAAATGAGAAAGCATATCAAAACGTTATACTATGACCTTGAGGACATTATGCTAAGTGAAATAAGCTTCTGGTCATAAAAAGACAGATACCACATGATTCCATTTATATGAGGAACCTACAAGAGTTAAAATCACAGAGACAGAAAGTAAAATAGTGGGTGCCAGGGACTGGAATGAGGAGGGGATAAAGAGTTGGTGTTTAATGGGGATGGAGTTTCAGTTTTGCAAGACAGAGAGTTCTGGAATGGATGGTGGTGCAACATTATGAAATGACTGAATGCACAGCATTATGAATGTATTTAAGATCACTGAACTGTTTAATATACCTTAAACCAGTTAAGATGGTAATTCTTTCATATATTTCACTACAAAAAAATTTTTGTAAAAAGAATGCTATACTTGGGTGAGAAGAAAGGACACCCTGAGGAGGGAAGAGTACAGGACAGAGGGGCTGTTTCCTTCCACTCATCTGGGTCAGCTCAATCCCCAGCCCTGAAAGCCTCACATGAGATATGTCTCCTGCACTTGCTCCCAAAGCATCCTGACCAGCAATGACCTGCCCTCCCTGCTCAGCTTATACCACAAAGAAGTGTACCATGTTGGACTCCAGTGGTTCCCGGGCCACGGAGGAGATTCAGGGAAACATGGCTGCATACCTGGGTGGCAGGAGGAGTGTTGGCTTTGACCTCTGCAATGGGAAGGAAAGAAATAAGAAAGCACCTTCCCAAAAATGTCTTTCTGCTTCTCAAGTCCCAAACTTCCATCACTGGAGAATTGCTCCTTGTCCCTATTAAAATGCAAAAGCTTCCTTCTTTTAGCGTCACTAACTGTCACCCATTTCCGGATGCAGTTTATTATCTCTCTTTTCAGGGAGACTGCTCACTTTGAAACTAGGTCCGAAAAGGGAAGAGAGGCATGGAGAGGGAGCAGAGGTATACAAAGCTGTCTTGAAGCAGGGAGCCCTGTTCCGGCTCAGGCCTTCATCATCCCTGTTAGAATCTGTGTGCTGAACCCCTGAATGGACTGCCGAGTCCAGTCTCTCCCCAGCTGATCTGTTTTCAAAGCCATTCTCAGATATTTCCAAAATGTGAATGGGTTCGTTTTTCATTATTTTATAACATTATTATAAAGTTATATGTGCTTATGAAAACAAACTCAAATTATACTCAAAATTAAAAAGAAATGAAATTATTCAAAATTCAACTTCTTCCAGACTTCTTTGTGTGTGTGTGTGTGCGTGTGTGTGTGTGTGTGTGTGTGTGAGTCAGAGTCTCACTGTGTTGCCCAGGCTGGAGTGCAGTGGCATGCTCACAGCCACCCAAGTGGGCTCAAGTGATCCTTCTGCCTCAGCTTTCCAGGTAGCCGGAACTACAGGAGTGTGCTACCACGCCCAGCTAATTTTTTGATATATTGTAGAGACAAGCTCTCACCAAGTTGCCCAGGCTGGTCTTCAACCCCTGGCCTCAGGCAATCCTCTTGCCTCGGCCTCCCAAAGTGCTGCGATTACAGGCTTGACCCTCCACGCCCAGCCTAGACTTATTAATGTTCATTCACATATATGGATATTATACCAGTTAGCAATTGCCACTAAAAAATATACTATGTAACACACCACCCTAGAACTTAGTGACTTAAAACAACAATCATTTATTTTTTATGAACTGCAGATTCTCTAAGCTGGGCTGACGTAGGCTGGGCTCAGCTGAGTATCTCAGCTGATCTTGGCTGAGTTCACTCATACATCCTGGGATTGGCTGTGGGTTGGCTGATTGAAGCTGGGCTTGGCTGGTCATGCCACTATCCACCTCCTAGACCAGTGGTTAACATGAGAATGTTCTTCTCATGCCTACATCATAGACAAAAGAGATCAAGGGTAAACACCTCCAGAACTGGTACACCCGTCGCTTCTGGATCATTCTATGGGTAAAGTAGGCCATGAGCTCAACCCCAGTCGAGAGACAGAGAAGTATGCTTCACACAGTGGGAGGGTACTGCAAAATTACAAGGAAAAGGGCATGGACACAGGAAAGGATGAAGAATTGGGCCAGTAATGCAATCTACCACAAACAGGATGGACCTTTTTGAAATAAAGGCATATGCATGTTATATATACTATTTCTCATGATGCATTTTTTTTTTCAGTTAATGAATGGTGGGCATATCAGGTCAAAAACAATTGTTTTCCATTGTTATTTTTAATGGTTGAAATGTATTTTAATACATGTATGTGTTTTAATTTATTTAATCACAGAGTTATATTTCTAAAATTCAGGCCTGACCACATAACTCTCTAACTTACAACTCTTTGATGGCCCCACGTTGGACGGTCCAAAATTCAACTCTGTTGGCTAAAGATCACGGTCCCTCGCAGTCTGATCCTAAATTATTGTTTGTCTCCCCCTTGCTCCTTCCCGCTCACCCCTCTGACTCAATATAGTAGTTGATCCCACCACTCCATTTTTCCTAACCACTGTATTAGTTAAAATATTGTCAGTGACTGTAACAGATATCCCCAAAATCTCAGTTGCTTAACACACTAGAAATTGAAACTCCACTTCTGCTCACATAAAGGCCCATCTGTGGTGGGGCTGGGAGGAGTGCTCTGCTCCAACCATCATTCAGGGATCCCAATCCTGAAGGTTCCCTCAAGGCATCAACATCAACATCCTGCTGGCAGGGGTGGGAGTAGTGGTGGGGGGTGGAGAGGATATCACAGGCAGGTGTCTGCCCAAGTACAGAAGTGGCATATTCCACTTGCACCCACCTTCCTCTGGCTGGAATTCAGGGACAGACAGAATGCCGGCAAGGGAGCTGGTGAAGCTATGTGACCTGTGACCAGTCATCCAGCACCTTGCCTCTTAAGTGAATCCATCCAGTTGCCTGGGATAGCTCTCCTCAGCTCTAGTAGTGAGTCTGCCAAAGGTTTCTCCAAGGAGAACTTTCTCCACTCTGGGCTGAGTCAGGGGCTCTCTCTGGGCTCCCATAGCTGTCGGTCAGGCACCCTCCACTGGAGCATCTGCTCTCACATCTGATGTGTGAGAAGTTGATGTGTTTGTGTCCGTCTTCCCCACAACTGGGCATCCACTGCTCCAGGGCAGAGAGCGTGTTTCTTGGGTTGTCATTTTCCTTCATGTCCATTGCTGTTTGATGCTGTCTCTCTTCACCTAGACTGTCAGTTCCTTGGAGACAGGGACGGTGCCTGCTGCCACTACCCTAGGTCCCTGGCTACCTCCTGGAGCACCTGGCATGTTACCACAAGCTAGGTATTCACTGAGCAGGTGTGTGGACGAGGGAGCAATGAGTCGGGTGGAGAGAGCAGGAGAGAGAAAGGGAGCAGAGGATGCAGAAGGGAAGAGGACCTAGAAAGGGAGAGAGAAGCCGGGCTCGGTGGCTCAGCCTGTAATCCCGTGCCTTTGGGAGGCTGAGGTGAGTGGATTGCCTGAGCCCATGGGTTCGAGATCCGCCTGGGCAGGCGAGACCTCATCTCTACAATAAATCAAAAAATCAGCCGGGCGTGGTAGCGCATGCCTGTAATTCCGGCTACTTGGAAGGCTGAGGCGGAAGGATCGCCAGAGTCCAGCAGGTTGAGGCTGCGGTGGCCCAGAGCGGCCACTGCACTCCAGTCTGGGCGACAGAGTGAGACTTCAACTCAAAAAAAAAAAAAGAAAAGAAAAGAAAGGGAGAGAGAGAGAGCACAGGAATGAACGGGTGCAGCATGGAGAAAGTGCCAGAGCCAAGAGGAGATGGGGAGCAAGAGTGGGGAGCGGACTTTCTGAGGAACCCTGCTCCCTCATCCTGGCCAACTCAGGACAGCAGCAATGCCAGCCATGTGCCAGTAGCTGCCCGATGGCCAGGAAGGCCTCCCCTCCAGCCTTTGAGCCTGCAGCTCTCCCTCCACCGCGCCCTGGGAAAGGCGCCCTTTGGCGAGATTTGTAGGGACAGGTGGCGGCAGCAGCTGCAAAAGGCTCTTCTTGGCTGCATCTCACAGCTTAGGGCTGCCTTGAAGTGGAGCAAGAGAAGAAAACCCGCCCCTCTGTGGGGAGGGGGGTGTGTCAGGGGCAGGGGTGGGGCAGGTGTTGTGGTTTTCAGGGAAAGCCCCACCTGCATGTCCCCCACCATCCTGCAGAATTTCGTCTCCTTCCCAGTGGGACAGTTCCACTGAGCCACTCCCCTTGTTCTCAGCAAAAACTTAGACTCTGTTCCAAACACACAAATATCCCTAATTCCCTCCCAAGCGGCCTCTCTAACGCATAACCCTTCTCGTTTCTTCTGATGGCATCCTCCCAAAAGCCTTAATAGTGCTCCTCTCCTTAACTCAGTTATAGCCTTTTTTTGAACAGAGGGTGGGATAATGTCCTGTCCTCCCACCCCCCACCACATACATTGGTAGGAGCGGAAGGCAAATACTTCAAGCCATGAGTCCTAAAAATTCTAGAGCTTCCCCCGCCCCAAATGTCTTCTTTTTATTTCTATGCGCCTCATCTCTGAAACTGCCCCAGACTGAACCCTGGGTGTGTTCTGCCCACCTACCGCCTCCCTCTCGTCTTCCCACCTTAGTAAACGGAACACCACCCACCCCGTTACTCACATCACTGTCATCCCTGACAAATCCCCTTCCCGCCCCTTCCCAGCTCCACAGGTCCTGCAGTTCCTCCTCCAAGTGCATCTGGGATTTGCCTGCATCCCTCCCTCTGTCCTCACGGCCACCTCACCTGCCCCTGGCAGAGTACCCGCCTCCCCACCCCACGTGCTGCCATCTTGCTTTCTGTCTCATCCCTCTGCCCACTGCAGCCAGAAGCATCTTCCCACCGGAAGGTCTTAGAAGAAGCCCATGCAGGTGAGATTGTGCTTCAGAGGCTCAGAGCTTCCACTGATTCACGAGGGTTCCCCACCCCGCACCCCCAGGCCTCTGCACACACCGCATTCTTCCTTCTGTCCAGCTGGGCTCTTCCCCCAGTCCAGCACCACTCTGCTCTCATCTCTCCATTTGCCCTTGTGTTCTACAAATGGCTTTTATTCATTTGTTTCTATGTCATCCTTACAACAACCCTGGGAGGTGGGCCCTGTTAGCATCCCCATGTTATTGGTGGGAAAACTGAGGCTGGGGGTGAAGTTTAGTGAGGGACAGAGTTAGTATGTGGCTGAGATGAGATTCAGAAGGCTCACTCCCAGGTCCTTTGGCTCTAGGGCCTGGGGGCTAAGCCTCTGTGCTCTGAGCAACAGACAGTCACACTGCTGCCACCAGCCTCAACTGGACACTGCCCATTTTGGTTCACAAACGGTCTTTTGAGACCCTGCTATTGGCCTGTCACTGTCGTCAGCACTGGATGACCTGAATGCCAGTCACTGCCTCTCTCCCCAAGCCCCCACATCGAAATCAGGTCTCCCTGCTTCTCCTCTGCATGGGATACCACAAGCCTTCCCATCTCCTCATCGCAGCCTGTAATTGGCTTGATTTTTGTGGTTTATTGACGTCTGTCTCCCCTCTGGATGTCTAAGCTCCAGGAGGGCAGATTTTGCACAGCCAGCCCATGGCCTAATATCTGGTACACAGTAGTCACAAAATGAATGAATGAATGAGCCCATGCACATGCCCCTGCAGAAACCATCAATGTGTAGAATAGAAACAATTTGGCTACAAAGTGGCCAAATTGGTAAAATACATTCTGTTTTCCCATGGAGCCAATCATGGCTGTATTCTGAATGGTGCAAACTTTTATGAAGGCCTGGAGACTGTGAACAGTGCTGAGGGAGCAGCTGTCAACCACAGCTGCTCATTGGAAGCTGCTCCATCCTGTCCTTAGACATTGCCTCACACCTGGAGAGCTGGGACCCAGTGCGTGTGGATTTTTTCTTTACAAAAACTTCTCACACTCACAGGCCCAGCCAGGCATGCTTTGGCCATGCAATCTGCTGCTTTGCTAGACTGCTATGGTGACTGTCTACGGTGACGCCACTACTGTCACTGTCTGCTGTGCCACTCAGCAAGATGCTAAGGAAACAGAGATGAAGCACCCAGATCTGCGGCCAAGACTCAGAGAAGACTCAGAGTTGAGTGCGTGAGACCTGGAAAAACTTCTTGCCCACTCAGGGCCGTTTTCCCCACTGCCGGCATGGTGGGCAGGAGCTGAGTTCGGGCCAGCTCCTGGGCTGCCTCCTAGCTCTGCCATGTCCCTAGTTAGGTGGCTGTATTCATTTCCTGTGGCTGCTACAACAAATTGCCACAAACTTAGGGGCTTACAATGACACAGATTTATCCTCCTGCAGTTCTGGAGGTCACAGGTGCTCACATCAAGGTGTGTGCAGGGCTGGTTTCTTCTGGGTGCTGTAGGGGAGAATCGTTTCCTTGCTTCTACTGGCCACCCACCTTGTCTCATGGCCCCTTCCTCTGTCTTTGAAGTCAGCAGCAGAGTATCTTCCAGTCTCTGTCTCATCACATCTCCTCTGACTTTCACTGTTCTGCCACTCCTTCCCTTCTAGGGACGTTTGCAGTTCTATTTGATCTATCTAGATAATCCAGTATATTCTTATCTCAAAATCCCTAACATGCTCAAAACTGTAATTGCAGCACTTTGGGAGGCTGAAGCAAGAGGACTACTGCCTGAGCCCAAGTGTTCGAGACCAGCCTGGGCAACTTGGTGAGACCTCATCTCTACAATATATCAAAAAATTAGCTGGGCGGTGTAGCATGCGCCTGTATTTCCGGCTACTTGGAGGCTGAGCGGAAGGATTGCCTGAGCCCAGCAGGTTGATGCTAGAGTGGCCATGAATGAGCCACTGCACTCTGGCCTGGGCAACAGAGTGAGACTCTGACTCA
>NW_007245857.1:776535-782146 GCF_000164805.1 Carlito syrichta | reverse complement strand
CAAAAAAAAAAAAAAAAAAAAAAAACACTGGCTAGGTATGGTGGCTCAAGCCCGTAATCCCAGCACATTGGGAGCCCGAGGTGAGAGGATTGGCTGAGCCCAATGGTTTGAGAACAGCCTGGGCAACTTGGTGAGACCACATCTCTACAATAAGATTTAAAAAATTAACTGGGTGTGGTAGCACACACCTATAGTTCCGGCTACTTGGAAGGCTGAGGTGGAAGGGATGCCTGAGTCCAGCAGGTTGATGCTGGACTGGCCATGAGCATGCCACTGCACTCCAGCCTGGTGATGGAATGAGACTCTAACTAAAAAAAAAAAAAAAATCCTTAACATAATCACATCTGCAAAGTGCCTTTGCCACATAAGGAAACATCCACAGGCTTCATGGATGGAATATGGGCATTTGGGGTGGAGGGGGATTAGGGGAAGAGGTGGTATTACTCTACCTTGCATAGTGTCCTTGGCGAGGAACTGGCCACTCCATGCCTCAGTGCCAGGGGAAAGTCAAATGGAATAATAGTAGCCATAGAAGTCATAGTAACAAAGAAATAGTAATAGTAATAACACCCGCCTTATAGAAGCATGAGAGTGGAATTTCTATACATGTATATAAAACAGCATCTGTCTTCTCAACCAGGCATGGTAGCTCACGCCTGTAATCCCCCACTTTGGGAGGCCGAGGTGGGAGGATTGCTTGAGGCCAGGAGTTCGAGACCAGCTTGGGCAACATAGCGAGATGCCATCTCTACAAAAAATTAAAAAATCAGCCAAGTGTGGTGGTGTGTACCTGTAGTCCCAGGTATTTGGGCCACTATGGCAAAAAGATTGCTTGAACCCAGGAAGTCAAGGTTGCAGTGAGCTATGATCATACCACTGCACTCAAGTCTGGGCAACAGAGCAAGATTCTGTCAAAATAAAAAGGGCGCGTTTGACTATTTAGGACTCAGTCAAAAATATTTTAATAGTAATATTCCTAGAATTGTGTGGGGCCTGTGAGCTATGATATCCTTTGAAATATTTTTGAGATTGAAAACAATGTACAGATGGCAAAAAAATTTTTAAATGACAAACTCAAAAGAATAATTTAATCCATTTCAAAAAACGTATAGCTCAAAGACAGCAGTTCTATGGAAAACAGAGCAAAGGCTACAGATTTACAGAAGAGGAAAACCAAGATGTTAACCTGCACAGGAAATGCTTCTCAAAGACATTGGTGATGTGGAAAATCAAATAAAAAGACAATGAGGGGTCACTTTGCATCTTTTTTATTTTTTTGAGTTAGAGACTCGGTCTGCCACCCAGGCTGGAGTGCAGTGGCATGATCACAGCTCACCACAGCCTCAACTTCCTGGGTTCAGGCGATCTTCCTGCCCCAGCCTCCCAAGTAACTGGGAATACAGATGCATGCCACCACATCCAGCTAATTATTTAATTTTTTGTAGAGGTGAGGTCTTGCTCTGTTGTCCAGGCTGGTTGCCACTTTGCACCTTTAGAGTGGCAGAAGCCAGAAAGCTCAATTATGCCACTGGTTGGAGTCCTTGCACTCTGCTGGGAAGGTGGGCTGGACCCACCTTCACCTTACATGTGGGCTGAGATGCAGCAATTCCCTCCTAACAACATCTAGCCCCCAGAATCCTCACACAGGTCCCAGCTGGTTCACTACAGCAAGAAGTGAGTGCCCCATTCTGGGAGAGTGGATCTTGGTGGACACAGACCTTGGGAGATGATTTACTTGCTAGAAAAAAAATCAGATGAGATGTATACTTAGGAACAAGAAAATACCTGAGTTGGTGAAAAAGTCAGAAAGAGAATGAGATATATGACACATCGTGAACGTCCATTAAAAATACAAGCTGGCAGATGCAATACCCATTTCCCAAGAACATGGGAACATTGAGCATAGTTACCTATTGGTGGGGAGGTGACACCAGACCTGGGGATTGAAAGAAATAAATGAATGAGTGAATGGGTGAGTGAATGAACAACTTCATTAATGAGAAATATTTGCATCCACTAGGGTGCATGCCCATCAACACATGGCCACGGGTTTCATGTACCATAGGGAAGGACTTTCAGCAGAGAGAGTGCACAGGGAGGTACCCTCTGCCCTCCCTGACTGGGGTCCAGGGGAAAATGCTGAAGGACTGTCAGGTCATGGATGGGGAGGAGTTGGAGAAGCAAGGAGTTTGGAAGGATTGGAGTTGAGAGGAGAGGGCCAACAATTCCAGTCTTAGGGAACAAGACTGGCAAAGGCACAAAGAAAGAAAGCACCTGATGCAACCAGAGAGACAGCTGACAATTCTGGAGCACTTATGATAAGCCAGGAGAACCTCATAGGTGTACAAGCCTCCATCGCTACTCACAGTATAACTACCAGGGAGATATTCTCCCCTCCTCTCACCTCAGGGAGAATGTGGGCTCTGAGGGGACCAGCCAGGGGGCAGGGGATAAGACAGAGACTGAGCAGGCTGGGCTCCTTCTAGAGTCACAGAGGCTGTAGCTCACATCTGCTGGACTGTGAAGTTGGATAACTTGAAGGGAAGG
This sequence comes from Carlito syrichta, assembly GCF_000164805.1. Taxonomy (NCBI): domain Eukaryota; kingdom Metazoa; phylum Chordata; class Mammalia; order Primates; family Tarsiidae; genus Carlito; species Carlito syrichta. The sequence continues at coordinate 779,599 of NW_007245857.1, read as the reverse complement.
GAGGCTGGCAGATGAGAATGTTGCCCATGGGCTTCAAGGCTGGTTTTCCACATGAACCAAGTAGTTGCTGTAGAATCCTCCCCAGAGCCAGAAGACCCCAGGGCCCCAGGGATGGAAAGACACAAGGAAATGAACCAGAGCAGATACAGGTCTCTGATCTGGGGTCTGGTTAGGCTGTATTCTCCAAATCACAGATGAAATGACAATTCTGCTAGACAAGTCCTGTCTCCAGCCCAGCAATCCCCTCATCAAGGGTGCTCATGTCCTCAACGTAGACAACATAACTTGTTTATCTACTCGATGTGTTTTATCTCTACACATGACATAGTGAGGGATGGGAGGGTGGACCATGGGGACACTGTGAAGACAATAAGATGGACCATGGAGAAATACTGTGGGATAGAAAGATGGATCCTGAGGATATAGTATGGGACAGGAGGATAGACCACAGGGACACCGCATGGACTGAAGGATTGACCACAGGGATATTGATGATTACTCACTAGCGTGTAGTCAGAAAGAGTCTTCAGTAGGTCAGCTAAGAGCATGTTCCTCACTCTGCATTTCTGAGATGCAGCAGAGGTCACCCAGGCTTGGTGTCCAGGCCCCAGGGATGGAAAGGCAGAGGGTGTTAGAGCTCTGAGAACTAGCTCTCTGCCCAGTTAACTCCTTATAGTCCTTGGAGGTCCTTTCTCTTGGCCTCAGCATCCCTTGACTGTGACATCATCCTTGGATGAGATGATCAGAGGGCTCCCCTCCCAGGTCCACCCTCTGTGGCACCATCCTCTCCCATCACTGCCATCTTGAAACTTGCCATACTGCTGCGTTCTTGGCTCCAGCTGCATGCAGAGCCCGATGGCGAGTTTAATTTATTTCCCTCACATGAGTGGGTATTAACAATCACTGCAACGTGACTTCCTGCTGAGGAAAGAGCTTATGGAGTTGCCTGAGAAGCTGCTCTGCTGGCCCCTGTCCCAGGCACAGACGGAAGCTGGGAGTGAGCCTCTCAGCTCCAGGGAAGACCCTCTTAACCCACCCAAGACAATAATCACCCCATACACCCTTATTAGCTCCAGAGGTATTCTCTTGTCCTTTTGTGTCTCTCTCAAGTCAATTCAAGGACACAGGCTATACTATGATCAGTCCGAGATGCAGAAACCCCTGCCCCTGGCCCCAGGGACTCCCACGTCACCAGGAGCAGAGAAGGCAGAGAGAGCTCTGGAGCAGATCTCAGCCCTCCCACCAAAGCAGGAGGCATGGGGACAAGCCCAGAGAGGGCACAGGGCAGCAGAAAGGCCTCTGGCTTAGCAGCTCCTGCCCATCTCTGCCATGGACCGGTGGGATAACTTTGGGCAAGCTAGGCAACTCCTCCAAGCCTCAGTTTCCCCATGTGAAAAATGAGAGCAGTGATCCAAAACAGACCTGGGAACAGATGGCACAGAGCGTGGGGGCCAAAGGGTGAGACTGCGGCAGGTGGACCCAGGGTCACCAAGTAGTCCAAGCCCACCCACTGCATGCCTGGATCCAGGGAGGTTGCACAAGGTCCCAGTTCCCCACTGGCATAGAGATAGGGATGGAGCAGGATTACAAGAGGGTTTCAGCAGAGAGTCCTCAGGTGTACCTATCGCCACGTTGGAGTTGTATCAGAGCCCTTAACACCCCAGACCTCAGGAAGCAGACTCCTCCAGGGGCAAAATTGGGTGTCTGTCGAGTTGAGGCAGGCTCTGACTGGGGAGAAAGGTTGCGGGTGGTGGGGGAGGCATCCACAGGTTTCAGACATAGTCCTCTTTCAGCAAAGTGGATGGAGCCACCCTCAAGACTGTCCCCACGTGCCCATCCATCCCTCAGACAGGCCACTACCATCTCTCTCCATTTATAAGTGGTATTGAGAAATACCTTGGCACACATGTCACTGAATCCACTCCCAGGAATTGCGAGGGGCAAGACTCTGCCACCCCCACCCTACGCTGCAGGTGTGCATATAAAATAGTTCAACCACTTTGGAAAATTGACTAAAACTGAACATACGCCTCCCCCAGGTCCAGTGGTTCCACTCTGGGGTATCTATACACAAGAGAAAGGAGTACGTATGTCCACAAAAAGACAGGTGTGAGTCGAATCTGTTCACAGAAGCTTTATTCACGGTAGCCCAAAAAGGGAAGCAATCTAAATGCCTATCCATGGGATCGTGGCTCAGTAAGGTGTGACATGATGACGTCATGGAAATTGACACAGAAATACAAGAGACAGGTCAACTGCCTCATGAAAGAAACTGGCTGAATCTCACAGACGTTGAGTGAAAGCAACCAGCCCCAAAAGCACAGAGACACAATTTCATTTATGGAAAGTACAAAACAAGCCAATCGATGGTGATTGTGGTCAGAAAAGCGGCTACCTTTTGTGGGAAGGGTGGTTGATGGGAAAGGGGAGGAGAGATCTTTCTGGGTGCTGGAAATGTTCTGTGTCTTGAGCTGATAATGATTCATTTGGGAGAATACATTTGCAAAAAGTCATCAAATGTAAATTTAAGAGTGGGGAGAACGGACTGCAGGGACACTGATGATGACTCACTAGCGTGCGGCTGGAAAGAGCTCCAGCAGGTCAGCTAAGAGCATATTCCTCACTCTGCGTGTCTGAGATGCAGCAGAAGCCACCTAGGCTTGGCGTCTGGGCCCCAGGGATGGTTAGGCAGAGTGTTAGAGTTCTGAGACTTAGCTCTCAGCCCAGTTAGACTCAGCCTACAGTCCTTGGGGTTCCTTTCCCTCAGCCTCAGCATCCCTCTGCTGTATGTATGTTATGCCTCAATCTTATTTTATTTTATTTTTTTTAAATCCTTTTGATTTATTATTGTTCAATGGATTATTAATCACTTGATGAGTCTGTAGAAGTCTTTGGGTTCACATTGACTTCTTTTCCATATGACTTCTCTGCTTGTTTCCCGCTACACTTCCTAAGTTGTAACTTTTCTTTTTGTTGAGTTGGAGTCTCACTCTGTCGCTCAGATTGGAGTGCAGTGGCCGCTCCTGGCCACCGCAGCCTCACCTGCTGGGCTCCAGCGATCCTT
>NW_007245857.1:744741-775795 GCF_000164805.1 Carlito syrichta | reverse complement strand
TTTTTTTTTTTTTTTTTTTGGTAGCGATGAGGTGTCACTATGTTGCTCAGGCAGGTCTTGAATTCTTGGGTGAAAGTGATCCTCCTGCCTCAACCTCCCAAAGTGCTGGGCGTAAGCCTCTGTGCCTAGTCTCTTCCTCCTCTTCCCCTCACTCCCTTCCTCCCTCCCTTTCTCTCTTTCTCCTAGTCATCTTCCTAATCAAAATCTGACTTTCTTCTCACAACAACTCTAGAGGGTAGGCATTATGGACCATTTGACAGATGAAGAAACAGAGCCTCAGAGAAGTGTCCAGGTTCGCAAAACCCGGAAGGACTTGAGGTAGGTTGTTTGGCCAGTTCAACTCAAGAAGTAGGTGTTGCATGCATGTTGATGCTGGTTGTGCAAGTAATGGTGCCTGCTTGATGCTAGCTGGGTGCCTGCCCAGCTTTGTCTTCCAAGAGCGTCCAGCCTGGAGTGGGGGGCAAACCACCCAATGGAAACTGTGTACACGTGGGAAGGGCATGAGCCTGGAATACTCCTTGTTCTACCCCTGGGCAAATTACATGCACACTTCAAGTCTCCACTTCCTTATCTGTAAAAATGGTGATAAGACCTCCCTGCATCTCTATCATATGATGGATACGAGGCAATTGGTAGCAACATTACTGCCCATCTTTCCTATAATGAAACACCCTTCTGCTCCATCAAATCATCTAAAGTTAAGATCAAATGGCTACCTCCTCTGTAGAGACTTCCTCAGCTTCACCTCCTTTTTAAAGCCCAATCGTCATCATTTTCATCACCGTAGCAACCATGAAATCATAAAAGCTATTAAGAGTGTACTGTGTGTCAAGGTCTATGCGAAGTGTTTTACATACACGTACTCATGTAATTCCCATAATAACCCCATAAGGCAGTAGCTATTATTGTTCCTATTTTTTTTTTAGTTGGTGTCTCACTCTATCGCCTAGGCTGGAGTACAGTGGTACGCTCATGACCACCCCAGGGTCAACCTGCTGGGCTCAGGCAATCCTTCCACCTCAGCTTTTCCAAGTAGCTGGAACTACAGCATGTGTAACACACCTGGATAATTTTTGATTTATTGTAGAGACAAGGTCTCGCCAAGTTGCCTGGGCTGGTCTTGAGCTCACGGGCTCAGGCAATCCACTCGCCTCTGCCTCGCAAAGTGCTGGGATTACAGGCTGAGCCACTGAGCCCAGACATCCCTAATTTTTAAATGGAGCTTAGACTGTTAAACGGCCGGCCCAAAGTCACATCTCTTGTGAGGGGAGAAGGGAAGATTCAGTCAAGTCTGCCCAACTCATGGACTCAGAATGTCAACCACGAGGCCACACCACCACCTGTCTTTCTTGGAGTGTGGAATAGCCTCACATATGACAGGTTATTTAATCATATCAAGCAACATTTGGATGACATTTTACTACATACAAGGCACACTCATTCTATAGATGAGAAAACTGAGGCTTGTTATTTGTTCATGACTCATGACTGTCAGGAAAGTGGCAGGGAAGAAAATGAGCTGGGCCCACTGTCACGGAGCTTAGAGTTTAATAGTGAGCCGGGGCGCCAACAGCCAACCAGCACACATCAGCTGGTGATGGTGCCAGAAAGAATGTCAGACAGGTGTGAGAGAGAGAGGGCACCCGGGAGAGTTTTGGCGGGACTCTGAGGAGCAGCATTTAGTAGAGAGCCTTCTAGAGGAAGGGCATGCTAAGGAAAAGGCACAGCAAGTGCAAAGGCCATAGGAGGGGACAGTTGGAGTGGCTGAGAAACAGAGAGCAGAGGCGCCGTGCACAATATTTGAGGAGAACAGTGCCATGGGTGAGTTCAGGGAACAAGCCAGGTATAGGGAGTGAGGCTCTGGGGACCATGGTGAGAACTGGGTTTTATGCTAACTTAGAAGTCACCGGAGGGTTTTAAGCAGGAGAGTGACACGATTATACTCATGCTTCAAACAGGACCCCAGGCGGGCACGACCAGAGCCTGGGAGACAGCTGTGGAGGCCCAGAAAAGAGACAATGGTAGTCTGGACAGAGATGGTTGCAGGGGCTTAGGGAGCAGTGAAGGGAGTCGGGAATTGGGGTGATCGATCAATTGACAGGACTCAGTGGATTAGAGTTCAGGGATGAGGGAAAGGGGGCTCCCAGTTTTTGTGCTTTTGGATGAATGGCACCGCCATTTAGGAAGATGGAAAGGCAGGGCCAGAGCGAGACTGGGGGCAAATGAGACCCACAGGAAACAGCAGAGAGGTAGAGGGAAAACAGAGAGCCCCGGCAAGCCCAGCCTTGCATCGCGCTGTTCCTCCCACTGGATATAGCTGCCTGCAGCCCGGCTTGCCACCTCCGGGTTAGAACTCAGGCTCTGGCTCTCTGGCCACTGCCTCCATGAGGTCATCCCAGACCAACCATCTGGACCACTGGGGAGCACACACTCCAGCACAGACCTCGCCTCATTCCCCTTGCAGCAGGGATCGGTGTCAGTATTTATCTAGTCTATCCAAGTATTTCTTTTCACTCTCCACCCAGAATGTTGGCCTCTTGAAGGCATGCCCTGTTCTGAGAGCCTGGACCCTTTGTGCCTAAAATAGGACATCTCACGTGTAAGGTGCCTGCTACCATTAATGGATCCTCTGACTTGACAATCTATTCTAAGCAAATAGACAGAATTCCGTCGGGTCCCAGTGTGAGACAAAATTGCTTTCACTTGGAGGTTAAGGAAGCTGGGTTTGAGGTTGGACTTGAGTTCTAATCCAGGCTATCCACTTTCTGCCGTGTCTCTAGACAAGCCTCATACACTCTCTGAGCATCAGAGTGAATGATAATGTCCATTTTATGAGGTTGTATAGGAGTAAATAACGTTTATAACAAGTCTAGCCCTGCCTGGCATATAATTAGAACTTATAAAGTAGAGCTAAGAAAATAAGACCAGGCGTGGTACCTCATGCTCATAATCCCAGTAATGTGGACATTCAAGGTAGGAGGATTGGCTTGAACCTAAGAGTTCAATACAAGCCTGGACAACATAGTGAGGCCTCATCTGTACAAAAAAATATAAAATTCGTCAAGTGAGGTGACGCATGCCTATAATCCCAACTACTGGAGAGGCTAAGGCAGAAGGATCACCTGAGCCCAGGAAGTCAAGGCTGAAGTGAGCCATCATTGTGCCACTGCACTCCAGCCTGGGAGACAGAGACTCTGATTTAAAAAAAAAAAAGAAAGAAAGAAAGATACCCAGAGCAATACTTTTTAAAAGTTTTAAAATTATATCTTACTCTTTATTCTCTATAATTGTCACACAGAGGATTTAGAAATTATTAGTCACATTGGCACCAAGCTCCTTTTCCAACCCACTGGTGCCTCTAACGGGCGTGGCGGCATACAGAGAGCTGGGAATGGTTTAAGGTTAGAAAACAGAGTCACACACCCAGCTCACAGGCACAGTAAGCTGTTCTCTCCTGTCTTCTCAGTAAAGGCAGCAGTGACTCAGTCAGGCCTAAGCAATGACTGCACAGACTTCTTCCCAGAAAGGATGATCATCTTTTGTTCTAAGAATTGTCTCATTTGTCCCACTTTATAATTTTTTTTTTTTTTTAGTCAGAGTCTCACTGTATCACTGAGGCTGGAGTGCAGTGGCATGCTCACAGCCACCACAACCTCAACCTGCTGGGTTCAGGTGACCCCTCCGCCTCAGCCTTCCAAGTAAGTGGGACTACAGGCACACACCACCATGCCTGGCTAATGTTTTTTATTTATTGTAGAGACTAAGTCTCACCATGTTGCCCAGGCTGGTCTCAAACTCCTGGGCTCAGGCAATCTTCTGGCCTTGGCCTCTCAAATTGCTGGCATTACAGACGTGAGCCTCTGTAATTGTTGACAATAACCTTGCAAAGAATCAGACAGGAGAGAAAGCAATAGCCCTTCTCGGCTCCCTGGGTGGGGTGTATAGCAGAAATACCCCCCTTTCTCCACCCTTCCCTGCACCCACCTCCCTTTGCAATGGGACAGCACTGCTCCTCCCGTGGAGAGGTGCCATGTGTCCACTCCTCCCTTGGATCTAGATAGGCCATGTGACTTGTTTTGACCAATAGAATGTGGAAGAAGTAATCATGTATTTGTTCCAAGCTTTCTGGGACCCTGACACTGAAGCCCAGGCTAGCTACGAGAGGCTTGGAGAGGTTGTGGTACTTGTCCAAAGCCACACAAATGGGGAATGAGAGAGCCCATGGAGCAGGACTGAGTCAGCCCAGTTGTTCCAGTCTAGGCTCCAGAGACATGAAAGAGGGTCAAACAAGAGTGGCAGCGCCACCTGTTCAACAGGCAGCAGAGCACAAGGGAACCCAGCCAAGGAGGGAAGGACCACCCGGCTGAGCTGTAGACTCTCAGGGAAAAAGAATGGCTGCTTTGAGCTGCTGAGTCGTGGATCTGTTTGTTAGCAATAGCTGACTGAGACACTCAGTTTCCCTGAAAACAGCCTAACACCTTTGTCCTCCTTCCCTAAGTGTAGGCAGGTGAGGCCGTGGCCTGGGGTAGGATAGGCAGGGGAGTCGGTACAGGAGGGCCACCTGGGCCTTGCAGATGTGCGTGGAGTTGTGGATTTTCCTGTAGATGAGGATCTGCAGTTAAGAAAACTCATTCTAGAACATGGATGGGGGGGAGGGGAGGCTTGTGGTTAGGAGACCCTGCCAAGAGACTGTTGAACTAGTCTAGGGAAGAGAGGATGGGGACTCTACGCTAATGCCATCAGAGTGGGAGGGAAGGATGGGTCTGGGAAGGGTACTGAGCTGTCACAGAGCTGGGGAAAGACTGACCAGGGAGGAGTATGGTGGGCTTTGGGCCAGGGCGCCTGGGTGACTGATGGAACAGTTCGCCAAGATGAGAAACCCAGAAAGGAAACACCTTTGAAGCAGTCTGACAAGCCCCATCCTAGTCACCTCAGTGGGATCCACACAGCCCCCAGTATCCCCTCCCCACCCAGAGCAGAGTCTGTTCCTAAGGAGACACTGCTAATTGAGACATATTAATTGATATTTAAGAGCACTTATGTGTCAGGCTTGTTCTAGCACCTTACGTATACGTACTCATTTTGATCCTCAGAGAAACCCTGTGTGGATAGTACTATTTTTTAATTCTCTTTATTTTTTCTTTATTTTAAAGATATGAGACACGATTCAGGATTAGGTATACATAATACAGGTAAAGTTTGAACCTGCCTTTGGTGCCCACTTTGCCTGGTTTGAGATCAGGTACCCTTATTGATGTTGTGTCCCCCATGCCACCCCGATCCTGGTTGAGTTCTGCTACTGCCAATCTCTTTCTTAAAGTATTATGGTAATTGTTCAGGGTCTGCTTATGAGTGAGAACATGTGGTACTCTATTCTTTGTTTCTGTGATAGATCACTGAGTATGATAGACTCTTAATCCAGAGGATGATGCTACTATTATCCCCATTTTACAAATGAAGAGCTTGAGGCACAAAGAAGTCGGGTAAATCATCCATGTTCCAAATGTAGCAAAAGGCAGAGCCAGGTGGGCCCCAGAGCAGGGCTGCTCGCCCTGGCCAACCATGGATACTGGGGCTGGATCCCTCTCTGGAGTAGGGCTGGCCTGAGCACTGTGGGAGGTTGAGCAACATCCCTGGCCACTACCCACTACATGCCAGTGGCACTCTCTGCCCAGGTGTGATAGCCAAAAACGTCTCTAGACATTGCTGGATATCCCATGGTGAGCAGAATGACTCTGGGCTTGGGAACACCTGCTCTGGAGTTCGGTCTCTATTTTTCTTTCTTTTTCCAACCCCTTACCATGGCAGAGAAGAGGAAAGCACCAGTGAAACTCTTCTGCAGCCTGATGTGGTGGCTCATGTTTGTAATCCCAGCACTCAGGGAGGCAGAGGCGAGAAGGCTGTCTAAGCCCAGGGGTTCGAGACTAGCCTGGGCAACTTGCTCTCTACAATAAATCAAAATATTAGTCAGGTGTGGTGGAGCGTGCCTGTGGTTCCAGCTGCTTGGAAGACTGAGGCAGAAGGGCCACCTGAGTCCAGCAGGTCTAGGTTGTGGTGCCATGAGCATGCCACTGCACTCCAGCCTGGGGAATGGAGTGAGACTCCGACTCAAAAAAACAAAAAGAAACTCCTCTGCCTTAAGAGGATTTGCAATTAAGAAAGTTCATTCTAGACCAGATGTGGTGGTTCATGCCTATAATCCCAATAGTTTGGGAGGACAAGACAGGAGGATTGTTTGAAGTCAGAAGTTGAAGACCCGTCTGGGGAACAAAGTGAGACCCAATCTCTAGAAAAAGAGAGAGAGAGAAAAATAATTCTAGAAGATGGATTGAAAAAAGGGCCTGAAAAATCAGCCAAATATACAATGCACAAAGCAAAGGTTTCAACTCAGATAGTGTTAGCCAGGGCTGCACCTGCAAGTGAAGAGGGACCCCCTTCTCCTTATCTTACTGAACATGACTTGGTGGGGCTTTTAGAAGTTGTCAGGTTCAAGGCCAAGTACTAGAATTCTCTTAGTGCCGAGGGGGAACAAGACAAGACTGAGAGGCTCCAGATGATCATTAGGAGAGGAGACGGTCGCGGAGGGTTGCTGGTAAATGGGAATGTGGTGCTTGTCATGTTTTGCGTTGGCAGGGATCAAGAGATATTGGTTGAGTGAACAAAACAGAAATTTAGAGACAGTCCCTGAGGTCTGAGCAGGACCCACTGCAAGCCGTCAAGCCCCCCCAAGTCACACACAAGGCTTGCTCCATAGGGACAGGTACACCAGGGCCTGAGTTGGGGGTGAACTTTGAGGATCAGTGAGTGGTCCAATCCTAAAGGGTAGAAGGTTATTTTTCCAAAGGAGTTTTACCTCTGTACTCCCTCTTTCTACCTAGTAAGACTTTGTATCTAGATGTCCTCGTCACCTTCTGTCACTGCTGTATCACAGGACTCAGCAAGTATAAGAAAAAAATGTAAAATATCTTGGCTGGGAGCGGTGGCTCATGCCTGTGATCCCAGAACTTTGGAAAGCCAAGGTGGGAGGATTGCTTGAGCCCAGGAGTTCAAGGTGAGCCTGGGAAACATAGTGAGATCTCTACAAAAATTTTTTTAAAATTGCAAGGTATGACAGTGAATGCCTGTAGTCCCAGCTACTCGGGAGGCTGAGGTAGGAGGAATGCCTGAACTCAGGAGGTAGAGGCAGCAGTGAGCTGTGATCGTGCCACTGTACTTCAGCCTAGGCCATAGAGTGAGACTCTGACTCAAAAAAAAAAAATTTATTAACCACAAAATGCTGGACACAGTGGCTCACGCCTCTAATTTTAGCACTTTGAGAGGCCAAGACAGAAGACCACTTGAGTCAGAAATTTGAGACCAGCCTAGCAACATAGCAAGACCCTAGCCCTACAAACAATGAAAAAATTAGCCAGGCAAAGTGGTGTGTGCCTATAGTTCCAGCTACTCGGAGGCTGACACAGGAAGATTGCTTGAGTTCAGGAGTTGGAGGCTACAGTAAGCCATGATTGTGCTACTGTACTCCAGTCTGGGCAACAGAGTGAAACCCTGACTCAAAAAAAAAAAAAACCTGGGCACAGTGGCTCACACCTGTAATCCCAGCACTTTGGGAGGCCAAGGCCAGGGAATTGCCTGAGCCCCGGGGTCAGGACCAGCCTGGACAACATGATAAGACCTCATCTGTACAATAAATGAAAAACTTAGCCAGGCATGGTAGCACATACCTATAGTTCCAGATACTACTTGGAAGGCTGAGGCAGAAGTTTTGCCTAAGCCCAGCAGGTTGAGGCTGTGGTAGCCTTGATTGCGCCACTGCACTCCAGCTTGGGAGACAGAGTGAGACTTTGACTCAAAAGAAAAAGTGAGAAAGGAAGAAAGGAAGGGAGGGAGAAAATGTAAAAATAACTTATTAAATAATTTCCATATGGATGGCATGTTAATGGGTAATATTTTAGATATATTGGGCCAAATAAGATGAAGATTAAAATGAATTTTACTTGATTTTTTTCCTTTGTTTAATGGGGCTACTGGACGGCTTTAAATTGCTAATGTGCTTCACATTACCCTTTTCTGGTCAGTGCTGGTGCAGAGAGTTGATTCCTGCTATACAAATCATTCTTATCTACTTTTTGTCCTGAAATTTATTTATAGGAGACAAACACCTTTCCCTGCCCCTTCTCCCCACAGTTAAGGCTAAAGGCCAAACCTAGCCAGCAGAGAGAACTAATTAAGAAGTCTGAGAGCTAGAACCTTGTTTGTGTTTCCTCCTTCAGCTCAAATCATCTGTTTGCGCTCTCCTCTCCCGGGCTCCTAGGAAGCTGTGGCTGCTTGCTTCACTATTTGCACTTTGGAAGCCTGGGAAGTCCTGAGTGTGCAACTCTGTGAGGGACATCGGCTCCGCTGGTATCTTCACAGGCTTGCCCTTGCAAACAAGGCCATCACTCTGCTAAGTTAACAAAAGCTTATCACTTACAAGAAAAGCAGAAATGAAAGGAAAAAAGTAGAAAGAGCCTTCCAGTAAGTGATCACCCTTTTCTCTACCATGTAGCCATCTCTTTGGTTCTTGTGGTCAAACACACACACACACACACACACACACACACACACACACACCCCTTTATAGAAGAAATATGGGAAACTCATGTTTTCAATAACAATCTATATACTGGTTTTTTTCCCTCTGCATCAAAATGTGTCACCCTTCAAAACCTGGGCCCCAATCAATACAAACTAAAGTCCAGTTTTAGAGAAATTCGTAGCTGCTAATTAAAATCACTTCACTCTAGCCGGGCTCGGTGGCTCAGCCTGTAATCCCGTGCTTTTGGGAGGCTGAGGTGAGTGAATTGCCTGAGCCCGCGGGTTCGAGACCCCCTGGGCAGCGAGACCTCATCTCTACAATAAATCAAAAAATCAGCCGGGCGTGGCAGCGCACGCCTGTAATTCCGGCTACTCGGAAGGCTGAGACGGAAGGATCGCTGGAGCCCAGCAGGCGAGGCTGTGGTGGCCGGGAGCGGCCACTGCACTCCAGTCTGGGCGACAGAGTGAGACTCCAACTCAAAAAAATAAATAAATAAATAAAATAAAATAAATAAATAAATAAAATCACTTCACTCAAACCAAAACATAAAGCGTTTACTTTTTGATTCTGCTAATCATTGCCAATGGGTTGTTTCCTTTTCGTTGATTTTAAAACAATAACTGCCAATGGTTTTGTGGATGCCTGAGTCATCTGGTTTCTTCAAGCGTGCATGCACACACACACACACACACACACACACACACACACACACACACTCTCACAGAGAACTCTCAGAGCTCAGGCAGGGAGGCATCTCTGAGATTCACTTGACACTTTCTGATGGGACATGCTCACGGTATGTGGTGGCCAGGAGGGAATGGGTCTGGGCCAGACACAAAGTCTGAGTCAGAGAAGAGCAAGTTCATGGCAATAGAGCCACACTGACACACAGGTCGGGAGACTAATGACATGTGGAGCACAGAGCTCGGGGCTCTTGACCTTCCTCTGCCTCTAACTCACTGATGACCTTGGGCTAGTCACTAAACCCTGGAAGAGAACTGACCTTGAGGACCCATGAGATCCCTCAAGTGCTGACACTGTGTGCTCTTTGATTTCTGCCTTGCTTCCTTCCTTTCTTGTCTCTCATTCAGTCAACAAATAAATGCCTGCCATGTCCCGGGCACTGTGATCAGTACCATGGGTACCCATTGATAATACACAAGTAGCACAGTGTAGTAGGAAACACCTGTAGCAGACAACCACAACACCACATCCAGGGGCAACGACACAACTTGAACCCCGGAAGAAGAGGAACCAGGTGAGAAAGGTGGGAAGACAACCTTGGGCAAGAGGAGCAGCCACTTCTTCCAGGATGGCCACCTTGGAGTCTGAAAGCTTAGCACAGTGTGTAGATACAGAGAAGGTCCTCATAAATGTGTCAGATAGGGAATAGGAAGCCCAGAGCCTGGAAACAGCATGGTGGGTTCAGAGAGACGCAAAGTGTTTTGCTAGACTAAATCACAAGTGTGGAGGTGGGAGAGGATGAGATACAAGAGAAACAGGAGGCTACCAAGCGAAGAAAGGCCGACTTGATTCCACACACTATTGAATGATTTAAATGAAGTTGTAATCCGCTTGAAAAGGCATCTGTTGGCATTGTGTCTTTTATGTGTTTGGTAGAAAAGCTCTCTGGGCATAATTTTTTTATTGAGAGGAGTTTAATTACAAATTAAAGTTCTTGTAAGATAATTCAGATTTTCTATTGCTTCTTCTGTCAATGTTAAGTTGTGTATTTCTAGAAATTTTTCCACTAATTCTAAATAATAAGATTGATTGGCATTTTGTTCATAATTTCCTCTGTGACACCCTTTTCATTCCTGACAATGATATTAATGATCTGAGAATTTGTCCCTTCTCTCTTTTGTCCCCTTTTCAGTGTCACTAGGGGTTCATCAACCTCACTGATCCTTTCAGAGACGCGCTTTTGGCTTTGCTGACCAACACTAATGTGGATTTACTTTCACTTTATTATTTTCTGCTCTCATCTTTATTTTTTCTTCCTTCAATGGGAAGGGCTTTTTTGTTTTATTCTATTTCTTTCTTTTTTTCTTTTTTTCTTTTTTTTCTGAAAGCAGGATTTATTGAGAGGATAGAAAAACTCCCACAGTAGGAGGGGAACCAAAGGGGTTGCTCTGTTTTACTTATTTCTTGAGCTCATAGATTAGTTCATTGAATTTTCGCCTTTCTTCTTTTCAAAGATAAGCATTTGGTGTTATAAAGTTTTCTCTTAGGCATAGCTTTAGCTGCATCCCACAGGTTTGGCTAATACTATCATTTTCTTCAGAATAGTAAGTTCAGAATATTATTTCAGTATCATCCAGTTCAAATTCACATTTCCATTGCTCGTTCTTCTTTGACTCATATGTCATTTAGAAATGTGATTCTTTTTTTATTTTAACGATGTGGGGTACAATTCAGGATTACATATACAAGTGGTCATCGTACAGGTAAGTGGTTCTTACTTTTTTTTCTGAGTTGGAGGCTCACTCTGTCACCCAGGCTGGGGGCATTGGAATGCTCATGGCCACCACAGCCTTGATCTGCTGGGCTCAGGTGATCCTTCCACTTCAGCCCTCCAAGTAGCTGGAACCACAGGCATGTACCACCATGCCCAACCAATTCCTTTGGTTTATTGTAGAGATGAGGTCTAGCCAAGTTTCCCAGACTGGTCTTGAACACCTAGGCTCAGGCAATCCTCTAGCCTCCACCTCCCAAGGTGCTGGGATTACAGGAGTGAGCCACCATGCCCAGCGGTTCTTACTTTCAAAATGAGTGGGGGATATTTTAGTTATCTTTCTGTTATTGATTTCTCTTTTAATTGTACCACAGTCAAATAACATATCCTATATGATTTCAAATTTTTAGAGACTTATTTTAGGAATAAATTAGAAATTTGTTGAGGTTTATTTTATGGGCCAGTATAATTATATATACTTCTGGAAATGTTCCTGTATATACTTGAAAAGAATGTGTATTCTTTACACACACACACACACACACACACACACACACACACACACACACACACACCCCATATAGGTTCTGTTTCTCTGAGTAACTCTAAAACAATCATGTTGTTCAATCTACTCTACCCTCACTGATTCTTTGTAGTTTTTTCTATCAATTATTGAGAGAAATATGTTTAACAAAAATCCTATCGATTTTTGCTTTATGTCTTTTGAGACTGTTTTGTTGAATTCATACAAGTATAGAGTTGTTATATCTTCTTGGTCAGTTTAATCTTTGTATTGTTATGAAGTGCACTTCTTTGTTTGTGGTAATGCTAAGACCTTGCCATCTTTTTTGTCTGCTATCAATAGATCTATGCCAGCTTTCTTTTGGTTAGAGTTTACTGGTATATCTTTTCCCATCCTTTTACTTGCCAACTTTTCTATATTGTCCTGTTTTAGATATGACACTTGAAAGCAACATATGATTGGATTTTGTTTTCTTATCCAGGCTGATAATTCTTGCTTTTAATTGGATCATCTAGTTTATTTACATTTAATGTAGTTACTAATGTGTTGGGGCTTAAATCTACCATCTTATTTTATTTCTAGTCATCTCATCTTTTATGTATTTTTCTCCTTTCTTGCCTTTTTTTCTATTAGATGAATATTTTATTATAAATGCCCCCCAATTTGCTTGTGAGTAACACCATTTTTAAAATTCTTTTAGTGATTACTCTAGATTCTAACATGCATCATTGACTTATCAAAGTCTAATATAAATTGGTATGTTCACTTCACAGACAATGCAAAGATGTTAGAACAATTTAATTCCACTGCCTACTCTCAAATTCTTTATTTCTCTAGCATTAGATTTACCTACACATTTTCCATTCTTATTCCTTTCTACACCTCTGAGCTTCTCTCTGCCTGAATAATACTTTTAGTGTTTTCTTTAGTATTTGCTGCTGACAAAATATCTCTGTTCTGTTTTTATATGTCTAAAAATGTCTTTATTTCATCATTATTTTTGAAGACTATTTTCACTGGTATTAAATTCTAAATTGGCAGGTCTTTTTTTTCAGCACACCTAATATAACCTCCTATTGCCTTATGGTTTTTATTGTTTCTAATGAGAATTTTGCTTTTGTTACTTCTCTTTAAGAAACCTTCAGTGGTAGACATTTTTTGTTTTGTTTTGTTTTGAGCCAGAGTATCACTCTGTTGCCCAGGCTACAGTATAGTGGCATGCTCATGGCCACTGAAGCCTCAACCTACTGGGCTCAGAGGATCCTTCTGCCTCAGCCTCCCCAGTAGCTGGGACTACAGGCACATGCCACCATGCTTGGCCAATTTTTTTATTTATTGTAGAGACGAGGTCTCACCAAGTTGCCCAGACTGGTCTCAAACCTGCGAACTCAGGCAATTCTCTCTTATCTGCCTTCCAGAGTGCTGGGATTACAGGGGTGAACCACCATGCCTGGCTGACATTTTTCTTATGCCTAGATGTGGGATCCTTTCTACTTGGCAGTAATTGAGTTTCTTGATTCTGTGGCTTGATGTGTTTCATCAGTTTTGGAAAATTCAAAAATATTATTCCTTTAAATAATGCTTCTGTTCTCTCTTCTCTTTCTAGGACCCTAAGTTTATACCTATGTTAGACCTTCTCAATGCACCATGCACCATCCAGGTCTCTTACTGTTTCTTTTCTCTCTCTCTCTCTCTCTCTCTCTCTCTCTCTCTGTGTGTCTGTGTGTGTGTGTGTGTGTGTGTGTGAGAGAGAGAGAGAGAGAGAGAGAGAGAATGTGTGTTGCATTATTTTTATTCTTAATCTTTCATTTTGGATATTTCCTTCTGACCTATTTATCAGTTTGCCAGTTCTCAGCAATCTCCATTCTTCTGTTAAACCCTTCCATTGCATTTTTAATTTGGGTTATTGTATTTTTCAGATGTAGAATTTCAATTTGATTATTTTTATAGTCTCTGGTAATCTGCCATAACACGCACTCATCTTTTAAATATCTTTAAGCACATTAAAAACATGGTTTTAAACTCTATGTCTGATCATTTTATGAGCTGGAACACTTGTAAGTCTGTTTCTATTATCGTTTCTCTTGGGTTTTGATCACAGAGTCATATTTCCTTGTGTGCTGTATTTTTTTTTATTAAGTATCAGACTCAATCATTATATATGTAAAAAATATATAAATAAATTGGAGGCTTAAACAGCATATTCCTCCAAAGAGAACTTACTTTTGCTTCTTGTAGATTCCTAAAGTCTCTAGAAAGTCCAGATTGCCTTAATATAATTACAGGGATTAAGATTATTTGAAGCTGAGTAATAAGGATGAGGAGCAGGAGATGAACTTGAAATGCATCTGCTCTCTATGCTAAACCAGCAGTCTGAGGGCCAACGGATCCAACCTGCGGTGGCCCCAGTCAGATGGACCACTCATTGCAGCAACCCTCTAGAGAGCTTGAGCATGGTTCACTTGGCTTACCCCTCTCAGCACCAAAACCTTGTCCTGCTATCTATAGAAAATAATATGCAAAAAGGGTCTTTCAACCAGTGTTTTGTGAGATGACTAAAGAATTTTCTTCAGAATGACTGAATCCAAACTCTGAAAAGAAAACAGCAAACATTTTATTCTGTATACAGTGAACCACAAATAATAGTCTTCTTGCTAAAGAATTATCAAGAATCCTTCATTATTTGATCCCTCCCCAAACGCCCATTTATTCTGTCCCAAACTTGACACTCTGTAGTGTCCCCCTACAGTCTCTTGTTGTACACATTCTTGTACTTGAACATTTGCTTCTTGTTTGGGGATCAAGGTGATGCAGCTGAAAAATTCCTAAGTTTCCAATTATGCCTTTGGTCAAAGCACAGTCTTAAAGAACAGAGTCTTGCTGGCACAATGGCTCAAGCCTGTAATCCCAGCACTTTGGGAGGCTGAGGCAAGAGGATTGCCTGAGCCTGGGGGTTGGTGAGACCTCGTCTCTACAATAAATTACAAAAAAGACTAGCCAAGTGTGATGGTGTATGTCTATGGTTCCAACTACTTGGAAGGCTGAGGCAGAAGGATGGCCCAAGCCCAGCAGGTTCAGGCTGCAGTGACTGTGAGCATGCCACTGCACTCCAACCTGGGTGATGGAGTGAGACTCCAACTCAAAAGAAAAAGAATAGAGTCTTTCAGTAGAGAGCTCAGCTCCCCGCCTCTCTCTGCCATGGCTCTGCCTGACACTGGCTGGTAGCTCCCTCAAGGCTGAGGGGCAGCATTCTTGCCTTAACCCTGGGACTCATGTCCATGTTAGGACTCAACTCCACCTCTCTGGGTCAATATTCTCTAGGAAAACACTATTCCTTCTACAGCCCCACACTCTCTCTCAATTAGTGTTTCAGAGACTTGGGACCATGGGGGAGGAAGACATTTAAATACTGCTGGTAGTAGTACTCTCTTCCGCTTGTGGACAGACATGCCCTAAATATAACATGTCTTAACTCACACTGAGTGACATTGCTGAATGTCTTTGAAACTCTCAGCGTACCACTGGCCAACCAACTTGTCCTCCACATCATGGTGGCCATAGACAGAGTCGAAGAGCTAGGAACCAGGCATTTCAGAGACTTTTGGGGGGAGTTAAGACAGAGCAAGGCTGGGCTCATTGGCTCAGCCTGTAATTCCAGCATTTTGGGAGGCCGAGGCGAGTGGATTGCCTGAGCCCGCGGGTTCAAGACCAGCCCGGGCAACTTGGCAAGACCTCCTCTCTACAAAAAATAAATAAAAAATTAACCAGGTATGGTAGCATGCACCTGTAGTTCTGGCTACTTGGAAGTCTAAGGCGGAAGGCTTGCCAGAGCCTATCATATTGACGCCGGGGTGGCCATGAGTGTGCCACGGCACTCCAGCCTGGACAACAGAGTGAGAATCCAACTCAAAAAAATTAAAAAGAAAAAAAAGACACAGAGCAAAATAGATGGCTTAAAAATCCAAGTAAATGGAAACTTTCTCCCTCTGACCTGGTCCTACCTGTATCTCAAGACTTAGCTTGGGCATCTCTCCTCTCTGAAGAGTTTCCTAACCTACTAGACAAAGTGAAGGGTCTCCCTGCGCTCTCAGAACCATTGTGCTCCATCGCTGACCTGTAGCACACAACATTAAAATTGTACTAATCTGTCTCCCTGGTTTGGGCACTCCTCAGGGGCAAGGGCAGGTCTAATCCTGTTTGTGTCACCAAAATCAGAACTGGACCTGAGGGACAGATGTCTGTGAGCTTTGTTGAGTGAGCAAGCAGGAGAAGGTGTGGAAGCTTACTGCCTGAGACAGCTCCATCTCCCTTCCTCAAGGGGGAAGAGAGACTCTGGCCTCAGGGTCTGCCCCCGGAGTCTCTTCCAAACTGTCCCATCAGGTGAGAAACTGTGTACAGGAGCCCCAAAGAGTTGGCAGCCCCAGGGTTCCCCTAGGGAAGGAGTGTCATGTCCTCCGAGAGGCCACGTTGGCACAGTTCCTCAGCAGGGAGCTTCGAGGTCCAAGCTTGATGAGAAGGCAAGAAGCATGATGGACAAATACCCAGGCCCCACTCCAGGGCCCCAATAGCCAGTCCTCTTTCTCCTCCTCACTTGGACTTTGCAATGAGACTTGTGCCTCACAGGCACCTGTGCACAGAGAGCAGCTTCCAAAGAGCACGTGGAGCACAGGGATGCCGACGGCACATCCCAAATTACCCGACTGCCCCACCTGTGGGGGAGGTGCTATGTGTGCAGCTGTGCAGATGGGAGTAGGAAGAGAGAACCCTCAGGTTATAGAGAAACAGAGGTGTGTCTGCCCCAGATGGTGCCCGGAGCCGTGGGTTGGATGGGATTCAAGAGGCCATGGAGACCACCTCCCCACGTGTGATGAATCTTTGACCACAGAAAGGTCACCAGTTCTTGCTGAATGCCTCTTTTACAGCTCCCAGTTGGCCAGGGTTGACCATTTGCATAAGATGCCAAAGCTTTTCATTCCACTATCAGGCTCTGGCATGTTGACCCAAGAGAGGCAGGAGCAAGGAAGATGGTGTTGTATGAGCAGGTTTTGTTAACAGGAGGCAGGGAGAAAAGATAAGCCTGGGGAAGAGAAGGGGGAAGAAACAAAAGGCATCTCAGGGCTCCTGCCCCAGAATAGACTCTGCTAAATCTTTCTTCTCCCAGGGACCAGACCTACCTTGACCTCTGAATAGCCACAGTCTCCGGAAGGGCAGGACCAGGAAGGAGCTCACAGCACACAGGATGACCTCTGCCTCGCCCAGCTTCAGGAAAGGGGATACATGTGATGGACAGAGGGCCAGAAATGTGTGCTCGCTCCTGAGTTACTCCCATCCTTATGGTAGTCTTGTAAAGTGTTTTCATACATATCATCCGTTAATCCTCACAACGACCCCGATGTGAAGATGAGGAGGAATTGGACCTCCTGCCCACCCACAGCATTTATCACCCTAGTTTTCGTGATGGAGAAACTGAGGCTGAAAAACTGAGGGTCATAAAGTCAATAGGGACAGAGTTAGGACTCCAGTCCCAGGCTTCTGACCTAGGGTCCCTGCTTTTCCCTTGACCACAGTGACAGCACTTCCTGGTAACGGGAGCATGTCATGGGCAACTGGAACAGTCTCCTGTGGTGGCTGTAACACATGACCACAAAATAAGTGGCTAAAACCACAGAAATTTGTTTTCTCACAGAGCAGGGTCCAGAAGTCAGAAGTCAAGGTGTCAGCTGAGCTGTGCTCTCTCTGATCTCCAGGGGAGGATCCTTCCTGCCTCTTCCAGCTCCTGGTGGCCTCCAGCAATCTCAGCCTTCTTTGGTTGTAAATGCATCACAAGCCTACATCTCTGCCTCCACCGTGGTCTTTCCGTGTATGTGCCAAGTCTCCCCATGCCTCTCTCTCATAGGACCTCAGATGGCATTGAAGGCCCACCCAGATAATCCAGGATAGTCTCACCGGCAAAGTTCCTCTTCCAAATAAACTGCCATCCACAGTTTCCAGGGATTAGGACTTGGACATGACTCTGGGAGTCTTTATCAGTCAACCACAGCTCCATTCTGGCCATGCCTGTTTTGGCTGAAGGTCAGTGTCCTGATGATAGTGCAGTGGGTCTCCCCAACTCCTTTGTTCGTTCAACCCATTTTAACTGAGCACCTGCTGCGTGCATGGTCTAGGTATACGAGATGCATCCATGAGCAACAGCCCACAACAAAATCCCTACTGTCTCCCTTCCTTCCTCTCTTTCTCTCCTAACCCCTCTCTCCCTCTTCTCTCTTCTCCCTTTCTTTCTGTCTTATTAGTTTGATCAGCATTTACTGAGGCTGCTGTGTGCTGGGCCCGGGCATGGGAATGGATCCAACAACCCCAGGCTTCTGACCTAGAATTCCATGCTTTTTCTGTGATGACTATAACACATGACCACAAACTAAGTAGCTTAAAACAACAGAAATGTATGTTCTTACACTATGGAGACCAGAAGTCTGAAATCAAGGTGTTGGCTGGGTTTTTCTCTCTGAAAGCTCTAGGGGGATTCCCACCCACTTCCAGCTCCTGGTGGTTCCTGGCAGTCTTGGCCTTTTTAGGCTGGCCAGGGCTCCAGGCATCCTAAGAGCTTCCTCACCGCTGCGTGGTTTCGAAGTGTTGTCCTGGTATAAGGGCCCTCATCGCCCACATGAATGGATAAACCAAATGAGATCTAGTCATACAATGGAGCACTGTTCAGCCTTAAAAAGGAAGGAGATTCTGACACATGCTACAACATGGATAAACCTTGAGGACATCATGCTAAGTGAAATAAGCCAGTGAGGAGAAGTCGGGTAGTTCAAGGCTACAAGTAAATAGCTACCAGGAAGATTCTTCCTCTGGCATCGCAGGTCTGGGTGCCCATCCCCTCCACGACAAGGATCTCATGAAGATGAGAGGCTCTCACCTGCAGAACTGAATTGAGAACATCCCGCAGGTCCCAACAGTACCTCCTGTGATGTGTGATAAAGAGACAATTAGCGACGTCCTCTGTTCTCCAAGCCAAAGTGTCTGCAGGACTACCCCCAATATCCTTCATCACTAACACAGCTGTCATCTGGGGAGGGGTGGTACTGTGGGGGGAGAAGGCAGGTGGCCACTTGAAGGCTGATACTGCAGGAAAGGCTGGAGAGGGAGTGCCGGGTCGGGAGTTGCACAGAGCTGGGCAGAGCTGGAGAAACCAGAGTCCTCCTGGCTAGGCTGCTCCATCCCTCAGGCCTCAGTTTCCATGTCTGTAAGAATGAAACTGAGAGCATCTGTGCTGTGCACCGCATGGGGTACCTCACTTAAAGACAGCCTCAAAGGTTTAAAGGTCCTACAACCCCTACCCTAGATTGCTGGGTAAAACACGGGATGCTCAGTTGGATTTCAGATCAATAACAATTTTGGGGGGGTATAAGTATGTCCAAAATATCATATGGGATATTCTTATACTAAAAAAGTTATGTTCTGCTTCTCTGAAATTTGAATTTAACTGAGCAGTCTGTGTTGCCAAATCAGGCAAGTAAACACACACACACACACACACACACACACACACACGTCAGCTACTAAGTCCCTAGGGCAGCATCTTGTACATTAAAACCAATAATCACGAACATGCTGTGCAAATGAGTGAAGGAGTGAATGAATGAGTGACTGGGACCACCAGGAGCTGCAGTGCCAATTAACCAGCATCTTGGCTACTGGGGCATTCGGCAACATTGACTCAATCATTTACTTACCGCATAAAAATGTAATAGATGCCAGGGCTCAAGTAGGGAATAAGGACAGCAGGGTTCGGCCTCAGAGAGTTGATGACTGAGGAAAGACGGGGAGTGACCACGGGTCAGAGTTATGAAGGGCGACCCCAGAGTCTTCTGACAGCTCTCTTCTAAAAGGCTGAGATTTCTGATTGCCTCGGTTATCTGGGACACAGCCTTAAACTCCAAAGTATGGAGAAAAGCTTCCTAATCCTCAACACAGCCAGGTGAGGACAACAGCCCCCCTGGCTCTAGAAGCTGCCACTGATGCTCCCTCGGAGTGGCTGGTCCACACAGCTCTCATTCTCTCTTGGGCAGGGCTCAACCCTCAAAAGAGCTGAGGGAGGAGAATTTAATGAGGAGACTCTATGTGAAGGTGTGGACAGGGCGAAGAACAGCCAGTAAGGGCTGGCAAAGCACCAGGGCTGGCCAAGCTAGAGGGGAACCTGAACTGGGACCTTTAGGGGCTGTGGCTGGGGAGAGGGAGATCCCATAGGAGCTGTGGCCCTTATGAAGGAAAACCACTGCTATGGTCACATGAATTCCACAGGGACTCCTAGGGTTGCCAGAGTCAGCAAATAAAAACACAAATGGCCGGGCGTGATGGTTCACCCCTGTAATCTCAGTACTTGGGAAAACTGAGGCGAGAAGATTGCTTGAGGTCAGAAGCTCAAGACCTGTCTGAACTACACAGTGAAACCCCATCTCTAGGGGAAAAAAAATTAGCCAGGTGTGGTGGTACATGCCTGTGGTCTCAGCTACTCAGGAAGCTGAGGCAGGAGGATTACTTGAGCACAAGGAGCTTGAGGCTGCAGTGAGCTGGGATCACACCACTGTACGCCAGTCTGGGCGACAGAGCAAGACTCTGTCTCAAAACAAAAACAAAAACAAACGCCCAGATACCTCTGAATTTCAGATAAGGGAATAATCTTTAGAATAAGTATGTCGCAAAAGTTGCAAGGGATATACTTATACTAGCAAATCATTCATTATTTATCTAAAAGTCACAATGAATGGAATAATCTGTACCTAAGTGGGCAACACTAACAAGGAAGGAGAGAGGATTAGATACCCAAATCTCTCCTCCCATTCTCTGATTTCCTACCTGCACCCCCTATTGGCCCAACTGAAGTGGAAGTCACAGAGGAAAGGGAGCCTGGTGTGATGGGTCTACAGAGACGAAGGGCTCAGGGAAGGAGAAGCTGGGCTGGAGGAAAAACACAAATACCCAGCACAACACATCCTGAGGAAAGGGACCACTCAAGGCCAACTCATGACAGTGGGCAGAGGAGGCAGGAAGATGGTGAGGACATGCCACCCGTGGCAGCCGGTGAGCTGTGAGTGTCCCAGCAGTTGCTTCTCTCTGACTTCAGCTCTCTTGTTAGTAGACGTGCGGAGCATGTTACACAAGATTTATCCCTAAGAGTCCTTCTAATTTTAATGTTCTCCAATTTTTAAATGGCAACAAAAGCCGGGCTCGGAGGCTCAGCCTGTAGTCCCACGCCTTTGGGAGGCTGAGGTGAGTGGATTGCCTGAGCCCGCGGGTTCGAGACCCACCTGGGCAACTTGGTGAGACCTCATCTCTACAATAAATCAGAAATCAGCTGGGCGTGGTAGCGCGCACCTGTAGTTCCAGCTACTTGGAAAGCTGAGGCGGAAGGATCGCCGGAGCCCAGCAGGTTGAGGCTGCGGTGGCCGGGAGCGGCCACTGCACTCCAGCGTGGGTGACAGAGTGAGACTCCAACTCAAAAAAAAAAAAAAGAGTGCCCTGTATTTTAAAAATATGATTCCTTAGGAATCATACCACATGGCAGCTTGGGACCCTCATGAGGAAAATCCAATAGGCCCCTGCCACAAGGGAGGTTCACGACTAGGGCACCAGGACAAAGCCCCAGAGTCATCCAGAAGAAATGGAACACCACCCAGGAACCTCTGTCTAAGAAAGAAAGTGTGGAAACGGAAGGTAGTATAGTCACTGTGGAAAACAGTATGGCAGCGCTTCAAATCATTAATAATGGAATTACCATGTGATCCAGCAGTCCCACTTCTGAGTCTGCTCACAAAAAGAATGGAGACAGGGTCTCAGCTATTTGTTCACCCATGTTCACAGCAGCATTATTCACAAGAGCCAAAAGATAGACGCAACCAGGTGTCCTTGGATGGATGAATGGATAAACCAAATGAGATCTAGCCATACAACTGAGTCTTATTCAGTCTTAAAAAGGAAGGAAATTCTGACACATGCAGCAGCATGGATAAACCTCGAGGACATCATGCTAAGTGAAATAAGCCCGTCACAAAAAGACAAATATGATATAAGTCTGCATTCTACTTCTGTGAGGACCTAGGGTAGCCAAATTTATGGAGACAGAAAGCAGAAGAGAGGTTGCCAGGGGCTGGGGAGAGAAAATGGGAAGTCAGCGTGCAATGGGTGCAGAACTTTAAGCCTGTAAAGTGAAAACAGACATGTAGATGAATGGTGGTGTAAATGTAAATGTCAATGGACTTTGTGCCACTGAACCCTGAACCTAGCATTCCGTGTCACAATCTGCTGGGGCTGCCATAACAGCATACCACAGACTGGGTGGCTTAACCAGAAGACATGCTATTTTCTCACAGTCTGGAGGCTGCAGGTTTAATGTTAAGGTGCCAGCAGGGTTGGTTTCTGGTGAGGACTCACTTCTTGGCTTGCAGACGGCCACCTTCTCTCTTTCCCTGTGCACGTGCAGCCATGGGTGTCTCTTCTTATAAGGACACCACCCTATTGGACCAAGGCCCCACCCTCTGACCTCATTTAACCTTAAGTACTTCCTAACAGGCCCATCTTCAAGTATAATCACAGTGGGGATTAATGATTCAGCAGAGGAATTTTGGCAGGACACAATTCCAGTTGTAACACTTAAAAATGGTTAAAATGATAACATTTTCTGTTAGGTATATTTTATTACAATAAAAAAGGATGAAAGAAAGTATATCATCTGCTTTATAAAAGTTTCCATCTAAAAAGTTAAAGTGAAAAAAAGAGTTTAAGCCCACAAAGGAGTATTCTTCAGTGACCTGGAAAGTCTATTTGTGGCAAAAGTATCATTTTCTCATGATGTTGGACAATAGCCATTTTACTGTAACCAGAATAGATCCATTCAGAGTGTTTTTAAAAATTAAACATAAAAATCAATTTGTATTCGGGGCACTCCAGTCTCATCATCATAAAACTCTCGTATGTTAATATAATCAATGCTTATTAGATTTTGTGATACTAGGAAGAACAAATAGCCTATATTTCCTTTCAGATCTTTCTACATTGTTTATCTTCCAGGTAACTTATTCTTCTTTTCCCTGCTTTTTCTTGAAAAGTGAGGCGTTCAGAATGACTTTTGTTAATTTACTTAGTGGAAAGAAAGAGCTCTTCTTAATTTGTCTACTTAATTACAAGAAGTGAAGAGTAAGTCCTTCCCAGAGACGCAGAACTGCCGGGTCTCCCTGCTGCCCAGCAGTGTAAAGTCAGCTGCCAGAGGCTGGAGGCATCCCCCCACTGGATTAAAGCGATGCCATTGAATTCCCACCAGGCCTACTGTGCTAGACAGATACAAAGGTGAGAGAATTTGTTTCTACTTCTGAAAAATTTCTGATCTAGTGGCATATAAGACTCACATATAAATAACAATTAAGCAAGAAAGAGCGTTTTGTTTGTACCTCTGTCATGGAGATAAAAGGAAGGAAAAGTGATGTCGCCCCCTAACCATATCAGGAAGGCCCAACTTCACAAGGGAACACACAGAAGAAGCACATGAAAAGACACCTGGCATCATCAATCAGGGAAATGCACATTGAAAACCACAATGTGATACCTTTACACTCACATTAGAATGGCTAGTTTTTTTAAAAAAGAGTAAAAGCTAAAACAAGAGTTGGAGAGGATGTGCTTTGCCAGTGGGAGTGTAAAATAGCACAACCACTTGGGAAAACTGGTAATTTCTTAAAAAGTTAAACACACACCTTCCATACAATCCAGGAATTTCACAACTAGGTACTTACTAAGAGAAATGAAGGCGTCTGTCCAGGCAAACACTCGAATATGAATGTTTATAGCTGCTTTATTCATAACAGCCCCAAACCAGAAACGACCCCACTGTCCAGCAGATGGATAAGAAAAAGATGGTATAACCATGCAACACAATAATACTCAGAAATGAAAGGAAATTCATCACCCACGCACACAAAAACATGAAAGGGTCTCAAAGTCATTACGCAAAGTGAAAGAAGTCACATGCAAAAGAACTCATGATGTAAGATATCGTTAGGATGCGGCTCTGGAACACACAGATGGTTGGTGACAGAAAGGAGCATCGAGAAGTGCAGATAAAGAAGAGTGGAAGAATGGGCCACAAAGAAGCCAGGGGTGAGGAGAAGGTTCAGAGTTGGCAGTTTCACAGGCGTGAACATCTGTCAAAACTCATCAAGTTGTACAGTTTAAATGGGTGCGGTTTATTGTATGTAAATTATACCTCAATAAGGTAATTATGAAAAACGTATAATGACACAAGGGCAAAGGAGAGGAAATAAAGCAAACAAAAGATTCCACACAGGTTTTTAAACAGCTTTATTGAAGTATAATTGATGCACACAAAAAAATCTGCATATATTTGATATATACAATTTGATGAGCTTCATGTCAACACAGCTTTTACAAAGAGAGAAAGAAGAAAAGCATTCCCAGAGGATGGGCATGTGAGTAGGGCCTGAGAGTGGGGATGGGATCCTTCTAGAAGTGGAGGGGACAGGAGAGTCTATAGGGCGCCCAATGCTCTGCATTGAGTGGGAGATGTTCTCAAAAGACAGGAATGAGGAGGCCCAAGCCTGGGAGACGGGCCGGTCTCAGGACAGAGGGCCTTGCTTCCCTCTACAAGAGGTGGTAGTATGAACCAAATTGTGTTCCCTCCTGAAAATTCATATGTTGAAGCCCTAATCCCCAATGTAACTATTTGGAGTTAGGACCTTTCTGGAAGTGATTACGGTTAAATCCATAAGGGTGGGGCCCTGATATAATAGGATTAGTGTCCTTATACGAGGAGACTCTAAGGAGTTCCAACTCTTTCTCTCCATCATATGAGGACACAGCAAGAAGGTGGTTGTCTGCGAGCCAGAAAGAGAGGCCTCACTAGAGCCCAGTCATGCCAACACCCTGATCTCAGACTGTCAACCTTCAGAACTGTAAGAAATAAATATGTGTGGTTTAAGCCACCCCGTCTGTGGTGCTTTGTTATGGCAGCCCTAGTCCCATCTCTACTCCTCACCCAAAAACATATTCTCCTCTTCAGCGCACTGCCCACCAGCTCCTACCCAGACCACTCTATTAAGGCTATAATGACCAAGGTCACCCAGGACCTTCCACAGCCAAACCCGCTGGGTGTGTGGACATACCTTGACTGGAAATACAATCATGCACACGACACACAGAGACTCTCCACCCTGACTACCCCTGCCCTTCTGACAGCCCCTCTCTGATGCTGCATACACCAAACTCCCCAACTCAACCCCCCTGCAGTCTCCCAAGTCCCATGAATGTCAGCTCCAGCCCCCAGCTGCTCAGGCTACAAATATTGGAGTCATCCACGACTCCTGCCTCTCTCATTCCCACATCCAATCCATCAGCGAGTCTGGTGGCTCTACCTTTGAGACATGGCCTCCCCACCCCTGCCCCCTGGACTGTTGCACTCTCCTCCCACCGGAACCCCTGCTTCTACCCTTGGCCCCTCGTCTCCACACATGGGCCAGGGTGTTCCTTTAGAACTTAAGTCAGAGCACGTTCCTCTGCTCCAAACCTGCAACAGTCCCCAGGGACACTCCATGACAGTCGAGCCCTCACAGGATCAACAATGGCCCACTAGCCCCAATGCCCTGATCTTCTCTGACCAGATCTCCCCTATTTCTCCCTTCTCCTCCTCCCCTCTCCTCCCCTCCTCTCCCTCCTTCCCTCACTCCTCCTCCCCCTCCCCCTCCTCACTGGGCACATGCAGTCACTGAACCCCTCACCACCAATCCCCAGTCCCCAGTGCTGCCTCAGCAGCTCTTGCCTAGACTACTGACTTTACCTCCAGACGAATCTCCTTCCTCATCTCCTGCCTTTTTCCCTCCCTACCTTCAGGGCTTTAATCCTGCTGGAACCAGGAGTCTTCAACCAAGCTATGCAGTCCTGGAATTCCCCTGCTTTAAGCCCTTTGTGGTTTTTCAGAACTCCCAGGACAGAACTCAGACTTCTTGGTGCTGGGGTGTAGATCTGGATCCCATCTCCCACAGCTTCTCGGTGAGAATATAAGCTCCCGGAGGGAAAGGAACACCCTACCTTGCTCCCAGTGGTCCAGTCCCAGGCAGGGCTGTTGGGAGGACTCGTGAATTGATGAACCTGCCCAGGTGTTCCCATCAGACCTTGCTGCCCTGTGCCTCCCCTCAACACACTATTCTGTCTGGTGAGGAAACTCTTCATTCTTCTTTGTTTTGCCAACTCCTGGTTGGCCTTCAAAACTCAGCTCTCGGGCCATTTCCTCCAGAGGCTTCCCTTCATTAAATGAGCCATTTGCCCTGATATTTTGTTGAGTGCCTTATGAGTGCCAGGCAGTATGCTGGGGTGCTAGGCACTGTTTCAGAGGACTTAGAACTTGGACTTGCCCAGGTCCTCTAATTCCAATTGGTCTCCCTGATTCAGAAGGTTGGGATGTGGATCCCTGAGCTGGTGTCTTTTGAAATATGTGTGCTAGGAGAGCTGTGTCCTGGGAGAGGTGGTCTAGAAATAATAAGACAGACTGCAGGCAGGCACGGTGGATCATACCTGTAATCCCAGCACTTTGGGAGGCAGAGACAAAAGGTTTGCCTGAGCCTAGGGGTTGAAGACCAACTTGGGTAACATAGCAAGACCTCATCTCTGCGAAAAAAATCTAAAAATTAGACAGGTAGCCAGGCTCGGTGGCTCACCCCATAATCCTAGCACTTTGGGAGGCTGAGGTGAGTGGGTTGCCTGAGCCCGTGGGTTCGAGACCAGTCTGGGCAACTTGGCGAGATCTCATTTCTACAATAAAATAAAAAATAGCCGGGCGTGGTAGCGCGTTTGTAGTTCCAGCTACTCGGAAGACTGAAACGGAAGGATCGCCGGAGTCCAGAAGGTCGACGCTGGGGTGGCCCTGACTGAGCGTGCTTGCCACTGTACTCCAGCCTGAGCGAAGGAGTGAGACTCCAACTCAAAAAATAAAATTAGACAGGCATGGTGGCGTGCACCTGTAGTCCCAGCTACTTGGGAGACTGAGGTAGAAGAATCCCCTGAAGTCAGGAGTTCGAGGCTGTGATAAGCCATGATCTTGCCAGTGCACTCCAGCTTGGGTATCTCAGTGAGACTCCAATTCACTAATTATAATAGTAATAATAATAAGTGAATAATTATAATAATAATAAGCCCTCTGAGTGCTGGCTGTGCCCTGTACATGCTAGATGCTATGTTCATAGCACCTGCTCTGATCTCCATACCCCATAGGATAATGGGTACTATTATTATTCCTGTTTTATAAAATGAGAAAACTAGGGCTTCAAGGGGTCACTTGCTCCGTGTCACAGAGCCTCGTAGAGCTAGGAGGGACCTCAGGGCCTATCTACCCAGGGGTTCCCCACCACACTGCATCAGAATCACCCAGGAGACTTTAAAGAACACTTCACTTGGTGATGCTGATTCAACCGGTGTTGGTGTTCTTTCCCCCAGGGAGTCTCGTGCACTGCCAGAAGTGAGAACCATTGACTAATCCAACCCTCTGTTTTTACTGGTAGGGAAACTGAGGCTGAGAGAACCCAAGCACCTCGTTCAGGTCACATGGAGCTCTTGATGGAACCGAGATGAAAAAGTAGGTCTTTGTGGCCTGGCATCCAATGTTCTGTCCAACGTGCCAGTGTTCTCCCAGCGCCATGACTCCTTTCAAAGAGGATCATGGAGGCTTGCCTAACCAAAGGAAACCCCAAACTACTGACGAGTTTCAGGGCAGTGTGACCCCAAGTAGAGATCACCAAAAAGCAACCCTAACAACCTGGTTTGAGGAATCCCAAAAGAAGGCAGTCTCCTGAAGAAAACCAAACCAAACTACTCTTCAGTGCCATCTAGTGTCGTGGAGAAGGGCCATCAGAGCTTTCACAGCTAGGAAGGACAAAACGGACAAATCAACACCACTGAAGCATTGGAGATGGCTGGGAGACAGCAGCACGTACAGGGACTCAGATAAGAGGGTCCATGGATAGAGATAGCCAGGAAATTGTCACCAAGGGAGTGAGACTTGAGGCAAAGTAGGAATTCATATTGAAACAAGGCATGTCACTAACAAAGAGTTAGGTACGGCAATTCCTCAAAAAATAAACATGAAATTACCATGTGACCCTGCAATCCCACTTCTGGGTGTGTATCCGAAGGGATTAAAGGCAAGACCCAAGCGTATTTGCACATTCATGTTTGTAGCTGTGTTATTCACTATAGCTGAAAGGGGGAAGCAATCCAAGTGTCCAACAGCAGATGAATGGATAAGCAAAATGTGGTCTTATCCGTACAATGGCATCCAATTCAGCCTTAAAAAGGAGGGACACTTTGATATACGTGGATGAACCTTGAGGACATGATGCTAAATGAAATGAGTTAGTAACAGAAAGGCAAATGTTGCATGATATCATTTCTATGAAGGGCTATGGTGTTGGGAGCCGGCCGTACCAGGCTGGTTCAGGAGCTGAAGGCCCATTCCCTCCTCCTTTCTTTGTTGTTTAGCATTACCCACTGGCAGAGATTTTGACGATCTAAGCATGAAGTTCTGAGAATATGACAGGCATGGCTGACTCTAGGGATCCAATGTTCCCGTTTCTCACAGACTTGCGATTTCGGCTTTAAACTTAACACAGTTCAAACTCAGATCACATTTGGGAGCCTTATACATGATACAAGCTTCTTTATAAGATTTAAAAGTATATTTTAAGAATTAGTATATACATTTAGAGAGCTGTTTCCAGCTTTAGATGGTTATCTAGGGTTACCAGAAATGGCCCAGCATGAACTTTGGGCTGGGCCACATTCCTAAGGGCCCAGTGTTCATTTTGGGCTGGGCTGCATTCTTTTAATACAGTTCTTTAGTTACAATTAGTGTAAGTTTTTTCTACTTATAATAGAAACTGAATTTATTTTATTCATAGAAAGTATTTTAGAATAGGTCATGCTACGTCAGGGAATTATGTTAGTCCAAGCATGATCAAACATGATACTTTAATGTTTTGTAAGAATACAGCTAACTTTTGAAATTTAATTGTTCCCACTTTCTACTAACTGTGATTTTGGCTTTAGTACAATTACAGTTTGTATTTGGGTTTTATTTTAGAAGCTTTATTGCTGATGATCAGCCTTATATATCAGAATTAGGAATTAGAAACTTTTATAGAAATTAAGATAGATACATAGGATTTCAGAATAACCATTTTGTTAAGAGAGCATAATCAATTGTTCCTGGAAATGGCCCAGCGTGATCTTTGGACTGGGCCACATTTTTTAGGAACTGGTCTGACCTATAATTAAGAGTTTTTTATAGTACAGGTAAAGTTAGCACAGAAAAGAAAGGCATTAGGATTTAAGTCAGTCATTAGGTGTTGGGAATCCATAAGTTTTAGAAGTTATTGATTATTAGGATTTTATGATATTAAAACTATTGTATTGATTTTGAGGAATGTAAACCAAGCATAAGGAACAGTGAGATAATTTTGGGATTGTCCTTCCTCATGCTTGGGGAAACCGCCTGGTGGGTGGGGATGCCCCCCCCATCTGGCTTTGTGTTCATGTAAAACTCTTGTGATTTGATTAAGATTGTCCTTTCTCATGCTAAGGAAAACGCCTGGTGGGTGAGGACGCCCTCCACTCACCTGGCTTTGTGTTCATGTAAAACTCTTGTGATTTGATTGGGGTCGTCCTTCCTCATTCCTAAGGAAATGCCTGGTGAGTGGGGGACGCCCCTCACCTACCTGGCTTTGTGCCCACGTGAAAGTCTTGTGATTTGACATGTGAAAGTTTAGGATAAAAGACTCACGGCTGGTCCCAATAAACAGCTTCTGCTCATTTCACTGAACAGTTGTTCATTTTCTTTCTCTTTCTTCCTCTTTATATCTATGCCTCCATCTTGCTTTCTTTTAATGTCTCTCCCTACTACAGAATCGGCTTCTGCACTAGACAGAGTTCAGTCTCTCTCTTCCCTTCTATTCTCCCAGAATATTCGCCGACGCTGCCCCACCTTCCAGGGGCCCTCTAAATCTCTTTTGGGGGGCTGGCCCCCCATACTATGGTTTGAATGAGTTCCCCCAAAAAGCATGTGTTGGAGACTTAATCCCCAATTCAACAATGTTAAGAGGTGAGGCCTAGCGGGTGGTAATTAAGGCCACAAATGGATTCATTAGGATATTCATGAATGGATAATGTTGCTATCTTGAAAGTATGTTCTTTAAAAAAGGACAAGTTTTCTCTGTGTGTGTTTGTCTGTCTGTCTGTGTGTGTCTGTGTGTCTCCTGTTTCTCTCTTGCCCTTCTGCCTTCTACCATGGGATGATGCAGCAAGAAGGCCCTCTCTAGATACCAGCACCTTGATCTTAGACTTCCCAGTCTCCAGAACTGTGAGAAAATAAGTTACTATTCTTTATAAATTACCTAGTCTGTCATATTATGTTATAGCAGCACAAAACAGACTAAGAAAAGAAGTCCCTAGAATAGTCAAATTCATAGGCACAGAAAATATCACTGAGGTTTACCAGGGGCTGAAGTGAAGAGGGAATTTTAATAAATTAATGTTTAATGGCTGTGGTGTTTCAGTTTGGGAAGATGAAAAAGCTATGAAGATGGATGGTAGTGATGGTTGCACAACAATGTGAGTATACTTATGTTGCTGAATTGTACACTTAAAAATGGCTAAAACGGTGAATTTTATGTTATGTATATTTTGCCATAATATAGGAGAGTAAGAGAGTTACATGTAAGGCCCAAAACACTGTGTCAGACTGAATTGAGTATCATTCCTCAGAATGGATAGTTATTCATTCTCACTCACGCATTTATTCCTTCACCACAAATACCTGACATCAACACATGACAAGGACTGGAAATCTGACACCAAACCAAACAGACAAAACTCCCTGCCCCAGCAGAGCCTGCAGTCCAATGACAGCAACTGACTAGGCAAGTAGATACCTAGTATAACAGCTGGTGATATCTGCTATAGAGAAAAATGGTTCAGGGTGGGCAGGTGGGGCTATTATTACAAATAGAAAGGGAAGGAAAGGGTTCTGACTTGGGGACATTTCACAAAAGATCCTGAAGACAGTGAAGGAGGGAGCCCTGAGATGTCAGGTAAGGATGTCTAGACAGACAAACCTCCGAGTGTACAGGCCCTCGAAGGGGATCCCGCTCTAAGTGCTGGAGTGGGAATGAGGGTAGCCTAGAGTCAGACCACACAGGGCCTTTGTTCTCTGCTGTCTCTGTTGTGAGGATGGTGGCTTTCCCCACTGGTGAGATGGGAGTCATGGGAGGGATGTTTGAGCAGAGGAGGGTTGTGATCAGACTTACAGGATCAGCCTCGACCTGCTGGGCTCCAGCGATCCTTCCACCTCAGCCTTCCGAGTAGCCAGAACTACAAGCGTGTGCTACCACAACTGGCTAATTTTTTATTTATTGTAGAGATGAGGTCTCGCCAAGTTGCCCAGGCG
>NW_007245857.1:695524-744721 GCF_000164805.1 Carlito syrichta | reverse complement strand
CAATCCACTCACCTCAGCCTCCCAAGGCGCGGGATTACAGGCTTAGCCACCGAGCCCGGCCGGAATTTATTGTTTAAATGTATGTTTATTCTTACATGTTTAAACCTCAGTTGCCTTCTGAGTACTCTCCATTTGATGCAATTACACCTCCTAAGATGCTTTTTACACTGCTCAAAACAGTTTTGGAACTAGTTGATTTTGATGCCTTTTAGGGCTTCTGTCATTTTTTGCTTTACCACTTCCACATTGGCAGAACATTTCCCTTTGGAAACTTTTTGAATCCAGGGAAACAAAAAAGAAAGTCTCTCAGGGCGAGATGGGGCATGAGCGTCAAGCCATTTTTAGTCAAAAACTGCTGAACACTCAGCACGGTGTGGGCAGGTGCGTTGTCATGGTGGAAGAACCTGTTTGCCACAACTAGAGATGTTTCTTCTGCAAATCATGACACAACTTTCTCAAAACTTCCAGATGAAAACTTTAGTTGGCCATTTGATCCAGAGGAACAGACTCTGAGAGTACTACAAGGGGCCCATCCTCCAAAAAGAGATAATTCTGTAATTCTGGATTTTGGGGGGGGGTCCCCTCACAAAATAACCCCTCAAATAAAGACGAAAGCAGAAAACCAAAGAACTAGGCAGACAAACCCAGTTTGTCAATTTTGGGTGATTTACTGAGGGAACTTACAGAGAGAAGTATAGTCTTGGGTGGCCACAAGACTGACAGATCTCAGAAATGCCACTCCTCAGACCCGAGGCTGATATACCAAAGGGAAAGAATGTATGTGCCCTGTACATGACAGTTAAAGGCAACCCTCCAAGAACAGCCAAGAATGCTATATATCTCATAGCCCATAATTGGTGTGATATCATCAAGGTTGCTTTGATCTAAAAGCAGTAGTGAATGGCCTTACACTAAGGACAGTGAATAGTAGAAATCAGGAGACATTCATGGGACTGGGGCTAATCAGAAGTCAACATGGGTTAGCATCCAAGATAGAGATGCTTTTGTCCCTGCATGGCCACACTAAGAACACTGATCTTGGCAAGAGCAGGTCAGGGGAAGAAATAGAGATTGGAGTTGAATGTTCCAATTCTGACATCCCTTGTGTCCTTGAGAACCAGAACTCTTGGTGTGGAAGAAAAGAGAGGCGCATGTTATCTGGAAGAGGCTAAGGAAACCCCTGAAGCCCTGAGTCAACTCCTGGAGATGGAGATAGACACAGCCTAACTCTGTCTTTAAAAAGCTTGCAAAGCCAGGCTCAGTGGCTCAGCCTGTAATCCCACGCTTTGGGAAGCTGAGGTGAGTGGATTGCCTGAGCCCGTGGGTTCGAGACCTGCCTGGGCAACTTGGCGAGACCTCATCTCTACAATAAATCAAAAAATCAGCTGGGCGTGGTAGCCCGTGCCTGTAATTCTGGCTACTCGGAAGGCTGAGGCGGAAGGATCGCCGGAGCCCAGGAGGTCGAGGCTGTGGTGGATGGGAGCGGTCACTGCACTCCAGTCTGGGTGACAGAGTGAGACTCCCACTCAAAATAAAATAAAATAAAAATAAATAATAAAAAGTTTGCAAACATCGACAATTGGTCAGTCCAGGAGCATTGAACATCTATAGTGCCCAGGTTGTGGTCTTGAAATTCATTTTCCACAGAAACAAAAACAAAAAACAGGGATTCTTGGAAAATTGGCTGATTTCAGGTGTGGAGCTAAAAGTATTGTACAAGATGAGCCTGGAACAAACTATGAAATGACTGCTAGGGTCATGTCAAAGGGACTCAGAAACCAACTTGGTTTTCCTATTGACCCAAAGTGGGAAATTCAAACTTTAACAAAAGATAGCAATTGCAATGAATGGAAACCTATCAAATATGCTTAAATCCATGAGCTCATAGTGACATTTAAAAGAAACTGTTTGATCACCTTTGGAAGATGAAAGAAGACAAATTCATAATCTTGAAAACTGGTAAGCAGAAGGAAAGAATGAAGCATTTCCTACATGAACTTTAACCCCCAGGCAGCCAGCTAGCTAGGATGAAGGGAAGTATCCCTTTATAGACGTAGCCAACCAATAAAGAAGAATGCCGCCATTTTGCAACTCCCAATGAACTAGCGGAACTCAGCATTAATCAGCACCCGCTAATACCACCAAAAGAGAAACCCAGACATTGTGAGCCCTCTGATTAAAAAAAAAAAAGAAAACAAAGGCAACAGTACCAAGTGTCTTGCTAGAGGTACTAGCAGGAACTCAGGCCTTGCAGCCAACAGGACAGGTCCTGCAGAAAACAGGACAGATGGAAGGATATACTGACCTGCACCGTGAGGATGCAATTCACAAAAACCAGATAGCAGGAGTCTCAACAGGATTAAACAGCCCTAGTCTTTGGCAGATAAATCGTAAAGGGAAAAAAAACTATTTTTAATGGAAGGGAAACTTGTAGATTAAAGAACTTTAAAAAAACATATGAAACATTTTAACTAGGTGAAAGTAAACTGTAGTATCTAGGGATACATGCTTTAGGAATCAGATGGTCAGGAAACCCCTTTCTTTTTCTCTTCTTGGTGGACACAGGCTCCACCTTCTGTGTAAGACTCACCTACAGAATTTGTTAAAATGCAGATTCCTGGGCCCCTCCCACTGTGGGCCAACCTTTGAGAAAGACCTTTCAGGACTCCCTGGTCTGTTATAGGCACCTGACTGATTCCCATGAGGCCAAGAGAGGTGGTTAAATGCAGACATAGTTAAGGATTGGACTTCCAGTAAACGTGCATGCCAATTTGTATTGGGCCTGGCTTTCTGGAATATTGAGACTCCCCTTCTCACCCCTACCCTATCCTTCCCCCCACCCTCCTGTCTCCCCAAGCTCTTTAGGCCTTAACCACTCTGGGAGCTATTATGATCTATCAGGTGAAAAAATAATTTACTTTACAAAGTGGTGCATGTGATTTTCACCATTGACCGTAATAGCAACAGAAAATCATTTCAGTTGGCTGAGTGCATAATCTGTGTGTGCTAAACTTCTCTAAGCTTGGATTTACACAATGGAGAAAAATAGCCCCCTGAGACCCATTCAGCGCCAGGGAGTAAATAACGTGCATTTTGTAAATGGACTGGGTGTGTGCCAGCACCACTGCTCAGGACCTGCTGCCTTCAGTCTGGAAGACCATCGAACACTCAGAAACCATCTTCACAAATCCTTCTATGGGGAGGCTGGGGAGCCAGGGGTCACGTGCCTAACCAGCAAAGAGACTGCTGATGTCCTGCTCATCTGCCACCAACCAGCACAAGGAAAAAAAGGAGAGCAGCCAGCCCAAAAAGGCATATGTCCCCTTGCTTCTTCCTCCTGCATCACATGGGTAGCCTGTGCCCAAGCACTGAGAGTACGGTAGTCAGGCAGCAGATGGGAAGTCATTTGTGCTCCATCACTAGGTGATATGGTCACAGGGTTGTGGTCTTGCACAAAGATACTGAAATTTCAATGGTTGAGTTGTTCAAAAGTACTTCAGGGCCAGGTGTGGTGGCTTATGCCTGTAATCCCAACACTTTGAGAGGCCAAGGTGGGAAAATTGATCGCTTAAGTCCAGGTGTTCAAGACCAGCCTGGGCCACATAGTACGACAGAAAAAAGAAGAAAAAAACCCTCACAGGAAGGAAGGAAGGAAGGAGGGGAGGGAGGAAGAGAGAAAGAAAAAAAGAAGGGAGGGATGGGGGGAGGAAGGAAGAAAGGGAGGGAGGGAGGAGAGGATGGGAGCGAAAGGGAAGGGAAGAGAAGGAGGGAGGGAGGGAGGGAAGGTAGAAAGGAAGGAAGAATAAATGAATTTCAGGACCTGCCTGGCTTCTTGCTCCAGTCTCTCTATTCCTCATGGATGAGTCCCCAGGGTCTTCAGCAGAGACCTAAACCAGCCTCCACCTGGCCCATCCTGTCCCGAGGCGGAATACTTCAGGAGTTCAAGTCAATCATCAAGACAGAGTCTTGAGGAATTCAAGATCTTTTATGAAAAAAGCAGGGACAAAAGCTCACGTACAGCATCAGCTCACCCAGATATAGGGAAAGAAATATGCCAACTATAGGTTATAGTCACCTTTCAGAGACTGAATTATGAGTGGCCGAATTATTAGTTTTTTTCCCTAATTTTTGCACTTTCTAAAATTTTCTACAACAGACATTCAAGTGATAATAATACATGATCTTTCTTTCTTTCTTTCTTTCTTTCTTTCTTTCTTTCTTTCTTTCTTTCTTTCTTTCTTTCTCTTCCTTTCTTTCTTTCCACAAGGTCTTACACCGTTGCCCGGGTTGGAGTGCAGTGGCACAACCATGGCTCACCACAGCTGGGCTCAAGTGATCCACTTGCCTCAGCCTCCCATGTAGCTGGGACTACAGACATGCACCATCATACCCAGCTAATTTTTCTACTTTTTGTAGAGACGCGGTCTCGCTATATTGCCCAAGCTGGTCTCGAACTCCTGGTATCAAGTAATCCTCCTGCCTCAGCCTCCCAAAGTGCTGGGATTACAGACATGAGCCATGATACCTGGATCAATATATGATTCTTATAAAACAAATCTCGAGGTTTCACTCTGATCTTGTATCTAAGTTCTAGTAACAAAACTCACATCCAGGGAACATCATAACCAATTTCCACCAGGACTGAGACATCCCAGCATCAAGAATTTTATTAAAAATACAGGGATTAGTCAGGCGTGGTAGCGCGCGCCTGTATTTCCAGCTACTTGGAAAACTGAGGCGGAAGGATCGCCGGAGCCCAGCAGGTCGAGGCTGTGGTGGCCGGGAGCGGCCACTGCACTCCAGTCTGGGCGACTGAGTGAGACTCCAACTCAAAAATAAATAAAATAAAACAAAAATAAAAAGTACAGGGAAAAGAGCACAGAATTGAGAAGCAGAGGAGATACTTGAGTTCTTGTCCTGTAGGTGAGAGCTAAAGCAAGCCACGTGCTGACATCACTTAGCTGCAGGCAAAAGCTGGCCTCACCTCGTGCAGTTGGCACTTGTCATTTCTTCCTGCTCAGATTCCTTCCTCTTGCCTTTGGGGACTACTACTTGTCTACCCAATTTGGCCTGGATGTTCCCAGGTCAAGACAGGCTCTTAAGTAGCTGGGCAGGAGCACATGTCTGATGGGGGTACAGGAGGGGTATGTCAACTGGGCAGCACTGGACACTTGGAGAAAGAAGATTTCTCTCCTTTGGGGCACCCAAACACTGAAGCTCACGGAAGCTGCCATGTTTGTGGCTTCGTCGAGAAAATCTGTCTGAGAAGGAAAGCAACAAATGAAAAAAGAGAGCAAAGAGATGGAGAGACCCAGGTCTGGGGACAATGCCTGAGCCCTGAGTTCAGCATAGCCTAAGCCACCTCCAGCCCCTTTACAAGTCCTGTTTATTGAACCAATAGCTTTCCTTTCATCCGGAACAAGTATGAGGGGGCGGATTTCTACTCCCTTGAAACTGAAACCTTACAGGGCCTGTGTTGTGCTGACCCTGCCTGAAAATGCAGGAAGCTCCAATTAGAGGTAGGAAATGTGGGCTTGCAAGCCAAATGCCAGCCATGGTGGGTTTTGTTGGCTCACATGGGATTAACATTTTGAGCCAATATCTTGAAAACTGGATTTCATTAAAAATTCTATATTTTCAGTTTCTCTGGAAAAAAAATACATAATATAATATATATAATAAGGAAGAATAAATGAATTTCAGGACCTGCCTGGCTTCTTGCTCCAGTCTCTCTATTTCCCATGGAGGAGTCCCCAGGGTCTTCAGCAGAGAGCCTAAACCAGCCTCTGGCTGGCCCATCCTGTCCTGAGGCAGAATACTTCAGGAGTTCAGGTTAATCATCAAGACAGTGAAGATCTGGCAATGTTGGGCCTAGGACCTACATAGTAACAGTGAGTTGGAGCCCATAGGAACTGTGGTCTTGGATGGGGGCTTTTCGTTCTCTGTCAGATTCCCAGGACTCCCCATTTCCTCTCCAATACCTAGGCTGGTGTCAGTTGGCATTTGTAATTGTCTGCTTTGCTGTGTTTGTATGTTTTGAGACAATGTCTCCTTCTGTCTCCCAGGCTGGAGTGCAGCAGCTCTATCATAGCTCGCAGCAGTGCTATCATAGCTCCCTGCAGCCTTGAATTCCTGGGATCAAGTGATTCTTCCCCTGCCAGCCTCCCAAAGTGCTGGGATTACAGGTGTGAGCCACAGGACTCAGCCTTGTTTGTTTTCTCACAGGAGAAATTATTTCTCTTTCTCTATGCCTCTGTCAACAGTAGTGTGGTGGACTATGAAAATGACGGCCCCCAGTGGATCAGGTCACCTAGGCTCCATGCCCCTGTGGTGCTTGCTTGAGCCAGAGGGGCATGGGCGCTTGCTTGAGCCAAAGGGGCATCATCGTATAGCATAAGCACAGGCTTGATGGGCACTTTGCCCTCTTTGAACCCACAATTTGAGGTTGTGATGAGAGACCATACAAGGATGTGCTCAAAGAACAATAAGGACACATCGAAAACCCAAAAGCTGCCTTCGAAACACAGATTTATTGAGGACAATTTAAGCATGAAAAAGTGACATTTATTAAAAGATTATAATCTATGGAATATAATAGGAAACGATGAATCCATACAGATATACATAAATGAATGAATACATTGAAAATCTGACGAGGAGTGGAGATATTTGCAGAGTTTGACCTTTCCACAGACAGCAGAAGACATGGGAGAAGGATTCTGTCAGAAAGAAACCTGGCAGACACCATGCTCCCCAAGTGCTCAAACCTTCAACAATGTAACAAATTGAAGCCAAGCTTCACCCAAAGGATGCAGTGAAAAGAACAAGGCATCACTTTTGAGACAGTCCTGCCAAACTGATGAGGAGGAAGAGCAAAGGGAATTAGGGAGAGACAAAGAAAATGACTTCAGAGTTCAAAAGCGCTGTCTCCCAGGAGAACCGGAAGCATGTCTACATAAGGGTCACTGCAGCCTTTTTCAAGAGAGTCAGGAATTGGAAACAATGGCCAGCAACTTGGTAGTAGATAAAGAGGTGTGCTCCATCCATCCATCCATTGGAATGTGACGCGGCAGTAAAAAGGAATCTAGTATCAAGACACACTACTGCGTGGGTGAGCCTTGAAAGCATTGTGTGAAGTGCAAGGAGCCAGTCACAAAAGATCACACATCGCATGATTTCATTTATATGGAGTGTCCAGAATAAGCAACTCCAAAGAGATGAAGAGCAGATGAGTGGTTGCTCAGGACTGGGGAGGGGATCTTGGAATAAGGAGTACTGCTAACAGCAGGTAGGAGGTTTCTTTTTCGAGGGATAGTAATGATGATTATACACCTCTTTGAAGAAACTAAAATTGAATCATATATATAATTGTATACACTAAATTATAGGTATAAAAGGGTTAATGTTATGATATGCTAGTTATATCTCAATAAAACTGCTACTTAAAATAATAAAGTATAGATAGCTTAAAAAGTTGAATCAATAAAGCACTAGAACAGGAGTGTCCAAACTTTTGGATTTCCTGGGCCACACTGAATAGAGAGGAATTGTCTTGGGCCACATATAAATGACATAATATAGTTAGTGAATATATATAATAAGACTTCTTTTTAAATATATTTTATTATAAAGTTTAGAAAACTGAGAACATACAAAACTAGTGGGAAATTTGGCCTTGTTTTTATAAAATTAAGCTATCAATGTCTGG
Source organism: Carlito syrichta (assembly GCF_000164805.1). NCBI lineage: Eukaryota > Metazoa > Chordata > Mammalia > Primates > Tarsiidae > Carlito > Carlito syrichta. The sequence continues at coordinate 737,013 of NW_007245857.1, read as the reverse complement.
TTCAGTGGAAGTGGTTGCAATTCTTAGTGAGTCCTTGAGGTGCTTGTCAGAAATGTTTGTTTGAATTTTGCTCTTTATGTGCTTCATAATTGAAAACAGCTGCTCACAAATATATGTGCTGCCAAAAAGCAATGTTATGAATAACGCGTGATTGTGAACTTCAAAAACAGAACTATGCATGAGGTCACAAACAAAATAAACGCTCAAGAACACACGATGTTAAAAGATTTTGTGCCTTTGGGAGGCTGAGGTGAGTGGATTGCCTGAGCCCGTGGGTTCGAGACCCGCCTGGGCAGCGAGACCTCATCTCTACAATAAATCAAAAAATCAGCCGGGCGTGGTAGCACATGCCTGTAATTCCGGGTACTTGGAAGGTTGAGGCGGAAGGATCGCCGGAGCCCAGCAGGTCGAGGTTGCGGTGGCCGGGCGCGGCCACTGCACTCCAGTCTGGGCGACAGAGTGAGACTCCAACTCAAAAAAAAAAGATTTTGTGGAGACTCTGCCTCCAATTTCATAAGAACAAAGCAGGGGATTGGCCTGGTGGCTTTGCCACATGCCAGCCACCATCCCACACATTGTCTCATTAATTTTATTTTTCTTTTTTTAAATTTAATTTTAATTTTTTGGGTAGAGATGGGGTCTCGTTATGCTGCGCAGGCTGGTCTTGAACTCCTAGCCTCTAGCAATCTTCCCACCACAGCTTCCCAAAGTGTGGGATTATAGGGGTGAACCATCACACCCAGCCCTCTCACTGAATTTTCCTTAATAATTCTAAAGAACGGGCATCATGGTTGTACCCATTTTAACTATAGGAAAACTGTCGCTGGAGAGGTTAAATTCGTGGCCCATGGACTTAAGAAGGAGGTGAGGTCAGGATATAGATGCAATTTGGCGTTGGAGGCAGAACAGGGAGGCACAGAGGCAAGAAAGGGCAGGGTGGGGCAGGGCCTGCTCACCAGAGAGGCTTTTGGAGCAGTTCTCATCACTGAAGAGGTTGTGGTCCTGGTCCCACGTGGAGAAGGGCAGGGAGAGGACATCAGGCGCGATGGTGCTAGCTCCCAACTTGCTGACCACAGGAGCCGTGAGCTGCAGGTTGTAGACTGTGTTCTCATCCCCCAGGTGCATGGGGAACTGTAGAGACTCGATGGTCCTGTCCCATTCGTGCAGCTGCAAGACCAGGCGGCTGCGGCGGTCCCTTGTGATGTGGTGCACATTTTCCAGGTCCAGCCAGAACTCGCCTGGAGCAGGGAAGCCACTCAGTGAGGTGGGCCAGCCTCCATGGCCCCCTCCACCTCACCCTACCTCTGGCCCCACAGAAATACCCACCTCGGGGGTCCCCGAAACCCACCTTGTAGGTTTCCCATGGAACCGTCATGGGGCCTCTGAATCACTGTCTAGCCTCCGTCTGCCCAGAAAGGTACAAGGTCACCAGGAGGCCCCTCCTCCCTGACCCCCTCATCTGACTCCCAAACCCCACATCCCCTGCAAACCCAGGGAAGGCCACAGCCCCCCACTCATCCCAGGAGGACTGGAGGAAGTGGGGTGAGAGGGAGGATGACTGTAGGTGGGCAGAACAGGACTGCATCTTTGTCTCAAGAACCAGCCAGGAAGGAGGAAGGGAAAGAGGGAGGGAGGGAGGGGATAGCAGAAATCCACCAAGACTCTCTGGGCCAGCTGACCTTGGTCCTCCCCTGAAGTTCTCAACCAAGGAACTCATCACTGAGCTGGTCATGGAAGCCAGTGGGGAAAAGGGCTGCAATGAGTGTGTGATTTTAGAGACGGGGTCTGGCTCTGTTGCCCAGGTTAGAGTGCAATAGTGCAATCACAGCTCACCACAGTCTCGAACTCCTGGGCTCAAGCAATCCTCCCACCTCAGCTTCCCAAAGTGCTGGGATTACAGGTGTCAGCCACTGCATCCAATATGCTGTATTTTTTCCTCCTCCTCCTCCTCCTCCCATCCCACTTCCTCTCCGTCCTCATCCCCCTTCTTCTCCTCCTTCTTTTTGAGACGGGGTTCACCTGTCGCCCAGGCTGAAGGGCAGTGGTACGGTTATAGCTCACCGCGGCCTCGAACTCTTGGGCTCAAGTGATCCTTCCGCCTGAGCCTCCCAAGTAGCTGGGACTACAGGCACACAACACTACGTCCAGCAAAAGCCGCATTTTAAAGAAACAGCCGGGCGCTGGTGGGTACCTATAGTCCGAGCTACTCAGGAGGCTGAGACAGGAGGATTGCCTGAGTCCAGGAATTCAAGTCCAACTGGGAAAAATAGTAAAACTGTCTAGCTAAAAAAATTGTATTGAATAAAAAAATGTAAAGAAAGACAGCAGGACCCATGGCAGAGGGCTTCCCGGCAGGTCAGCACACCCCACTTGAGGTCATCTTGCAATTGACTAGGAAGAGTGGAGACTCCTGAGGCTGGATCTGGAGCAGTCCACTCTGCCTCTTCCCCTCCTGGAGCAGCTCCTGGCAGTCTCGGGGCAGCCCTGCAGTTGGGCAAAGGGGAGAGTTGAAACAGGAGAGCAACCTCTGGGGAGTCAGAAGACAGGTGTCTGGGGGCTGGGTAACAGATGACAGGAAGGTGAAGGGCAATCCCGATTTCATGACCCCCCATCTGCCTAAACTCTTCCATGGCTCCTTATGGCCTTCCTCAGCATGGTCTACAAGACACCCCAGGGCCAGTCCCTGTGCCCATCCTTCCTCCTCCCACCCTCTCTGCCATGCAGGCTTCCTTCTCACTCTTATATCACATACCCTCCTGCCACAGAGAATTTGCACATGCCTGGGACTCTGTTCCCTCGCAACTCTTTCTTCTTCTGGAAGGAAGCCTTACCTTCCTTCACCCTCAGACCAGGCCAGATGTCCCCAAATGGGGATGGAAGACATCCTACCCCACAACACTGGGGCCATCCGGTGGTTTCTCCCCACTGCCCCCACTGACTGGGGCCTCTGTGAGGCCAGAGACACAGAGCAGCTGTGACCACAGGCTGGCCCCAGCATCCCACAGATCCCAGCCCACAAGGTGCTCTATAAAGACCTGACGAATAAATGAATGAATGAGGGAGCAGGACCAGAGTGGGGGGGGGGCAAGAGGTGACCTGAACAGGGGGGGCTCTGGTGTATGCAGTGGGGGTTGCTAGTGGGGCCTGGAGGGGGACAGAGGCTCTGCCCAGGGCCCCAACTATCAGAAAGGGGGCAGGGCCAGGAGAGGAGGAGGAAGGGAGGCGTCTTCTTTGGGCAAGTCGGAGTCAGACTCGGGGGGGAAAATAAAAAAATAAACAAAAATAAAATAAATTAAAAGATTTTGTGGAGCTGCATGACTAGTTGTCCTGGGCCGTATACAACCCCCGGGCCATGGGTTGGACATGCCCACACTAGGAGGAAAGGAAACTAAACCATTATCCTGCTCTACGAAGTATTTGAACTGAGGGAGTGGGCATAATCACATGTCTATTTTGTACATTTTATTTTAGAGGTGCTGTGAAGGCTGATGAAGTGAAAGAATTGGGGAGTCAGGGAGGCTGGTCTGCTGCAGCAGTCCAGGCAAGAAACAATGAGGGACACAGCAATGGGCACTGAGAAGGAGGGAGAGAGAGGAGAGGTATTTGGGAACCAAAGCAGAGTAGCTCTGGTGTTTCATGTGCGGCCATGGAGTAAGAAGAGGAATGAGCTCCCTCCTGTCCATTCTTTCAGCACAGAGCAGGAGTCACTTGGTGAGGTCCTCTCCAGAGCACCCCCATGCCTGCATACCTGTACTAGCACTTATCACAGTGAGTGGCCATACCTCCTTTTCCCTTTGAGAAGCTGGAGAGCTGGGCCTGGGTCTTGTTCACCGTCCATCCCAGCACCTATCAGTGTTCAGCATATCATAAGTGTTCAGTTTAATACTTCCTGAGCAAATGTATGAATGAATGAGTGAATCTGTGATATCTCACTAGTTTTTGGCTTCTGAATTCGTTCACTATACTACTCATTCTACCGTGAATATACTCCAAGCTGACACCCAGACCTAAAGGCAGTTGGGTTTGTGCAGAACCTAAAAGCAATGCCCGGGCTTCTGGTTCTGTGCTTCCCGTGTGCTTAGAGGAGTGTTATGGGCTGAAAGTCTGTGTCCCCCTCAAATTCATATGTTGAAGCTCTAATTTCCAATGTGATGGTATTGGGAGGTGGGCCTTTGGGAGGTAATCAGGCCATGAGGGTGAAGCCCTCCTGAACAGGATTCGTACCCTTATAAGAGGAACTTTAGAGAGCTCTCTAGCTCTTTCCACCACGTGAGGACACCCATCTGTAAACCAGGAAGAGAAACCTCACCAGACACCAAATCTGCTAGCACCTGGCCCTTGGGCCTCCTAGCTTTCAGAGCTGTGAGAAATAAATTCTGTGGTTGAAAGTACTGGGTCTGTGGTATTTTTGTTCCAGCAGCCTAAGCAGACTCAGACAAAGAGGCTATACCCACAATCATGGGCGTGCTTGAGTCTAGGGAGGAACAAAGCAAGTGTGTTAACCCCAGGTAACCTATACTGTCCCAGGCCACTGCTCCCCACTTCATCTGTCATCTGTGAGAGGAGGCTGCTCTGTCCCTGCAGAGCACAGAGATGCAGCCAAGGTGACTCAGGGGCCTCCTCTCAGGGTTCCAGCCCCGGTGAATGGATGCACAGCACCTGGGCAAGATCCTACCTGCAAGCCCTTATGGCCGTAGGGCAGTGACTGAGCTGGATGTTTCAGCAATGCCGGGAAAACTTTTCAGAATATCTTCCCTATGTGTCAGCTGCTCACCACATCCACCATCCACACCCGGGCCCAAGCCACCACTGAATCCTGCCTCAACTGCTGTTAAGACCTCCTGACCTTGTGGCGGCTTCCAGTCTTGCCTCACGACAGCAGTCTCATGTCAGCAGCCTTAGGTCTTTTAAACACGTGCATCATAATATGACTATTTGGGGAAAAAAAAATCTCAGACTGTTTTTCCTCTGCTCTCACACCACAACAATCATTAACATCAACACAGAAGACTTCTGTGACTAAATGTGTGAGGGTTTCTCCTCCCACCCCAAGCAGCAGACACCAGTTGGATATCCTCTTATTCAATTCTTACAATATCTACCTGGCGACAGTGTCAGATCCCACAGGGTGAGAACTCAGCCCCCAAGACCCCACCCCTCCCCAAGATGCCAGTCACAAGTCCTGGCCCTTGGAACTTCTGACCAATTACCTTCAAATTGGTGTTCCTATAAACCTCTTCTTTGGGTTCAATTAATTTGCTGGCATGGCTCACAGAACTCAGGGGAAACACATTTACTGGCTTACTATAAAGGATATTACAAAAGATACAGATGAAGAGATGCAAGGTGGGATCAGGGGTGTGGAGCTTCCAGAGACTTCCTTGGGCAGCCCCCCTTCCAGGAACCTCCACGTGTCCAGTTCTCTAGAAACTCTGTCCTTTGGGGTTTTTATGGAGGTTTCCTTACATAGACATGATTGACAACTGTGCAGAAATGTGACTGTACAAAAAGCACATGATCTAAACCCAGCAAAGCCTCCCTGTCCAGACTTTTCTTGGCCTTTTGCACAGCATTCCTTCCTCTAGAGCATGGAGCAGGGCCCTCTCTGGGCAGAGTCTTTCGATCCACAATCAGATTAGAGTCCTGCCTCAGGCAGGTGAAAGGAGGACCAGAGAAGTTTGGAGGGAGAGATGCTATGGCCTGAAGTCTGCTCCTGAGGCCTAAAGTGCCCCAATGTTACAACAGAAGACAGTAACAAGGGCTGTGGGAGTTATGAGCGGTGGACGAAAGCATGTCACAATGACATTTTCCTCCCTTAAACTCTCCAGGAGCTCCCTAGATGATTGCTCTTAGGATAAAATCAAAACCCCTCATCATGGTGCATGAGGACCCTCATCATAATGCATGAGGGACCTCATGATTTGTGATCTGTTTTCAACTTCTCCTTCTTCTCCTCTCTCCCTGGCTCCCCAGGTCACAGCCAAGCCAGGCTCCTTTTCATCAAAACTGCCGAGACCTTTCCCACCTCAGGGCCTTTGCACATACTGTTAGAAGCACTCTAAGAGGCCCGTCCCACCCACCCACACCACACAAACCCCTCTTGCATTGTCATGCCTCTCCACTTACACCTTCATAGCATTCTCTGCAGTGGTTCAGTCCACGTGTGTATTCCCTGCATCTCTCCCAACCAGAATCAAGTTTCCATGAGCACAAGGCCTGCTCCGTCATGTTCCTCCACCACTTCACCATGGCACGGTATGCAGTGCCTGGCATACAGTCAGAGTCAATCAATATTTGTCAAGTGAATGAAAGAGCCAAAAGCTGACAATGTTTTATTACCTTTACAGCGCTTATCATCGTGTGACATAGCTTGTTATGATGGATGACTGTGGCTCTCTCCTGACAAGAATGAAAACTCCAGAAGGCCAGAACCTTCTCCATCTTGGTTCCCCTGGGGTACCCACCAGCCCCCAAAGCAGAACCAGGCATGGCGTAGACCATTAATGAATACTTGCTGAATGGTGAGTGACAGTTTATGAAATTTCATCATTTTTGTCAAATTTTCAAAACTTCTTATATTTGAAAAATAGGATACTGTCCAAAATTTGTCTCAGTATATCTCATTAACCTGAACTATAGGATTTGGGGTTTTTGTTTGTTTGTTTGCTTGTTTTTGAGTTGAGGGTCTCACTCTGTCATCCAGACTGGACTGCAGTGGCCGCTTCCGGACACTGCAGCCTTGACCTGCTGGGCTCCAGCAATCCTTCCGCCTCAGGCTTCCAAGTAGCCAGAACTACAGGTGCATGCTACCAGGTTTGGCCAATTTTTTTGATTTATTGTAGAGACGAGGTCTCACCAAGTTGCCCGGATGGGTCTCAAACCCGCGGGCTCAGGCAATCCACTCGCCTCGGCCTCCCAAAGTGCTGGGATTACAGGATGAGCCACCGAGCCTGGCCTGAACTATAGGTTTATTTATTTTTCAGAGCACTTTCAGGTAAACAGCAAAATTAAGAAAGTCCAGAGAGTTCCCATATACCCCTTATCCCTGCCCATACACAACCTCCCCAGTTATCAATATCCCATAGCAGAGTGTTACATCGGGTCCCCTCTACATGGTAAGTCCCTTGATGTTCATAACTACTTCTTATACTTCTTATACTTTTCAACCCACCACTTGTGGGGCCTATACTTGGCCCTGTATCCCAAACACATTAAGTGGTCCTTGTTGACCGCAAACAAAGGCAGAGATACAGTTATCTTGCTTGTGTAGCTAGTAAGTTGGTCTTGCACAATTATCTAATCCTTCTAGGCTAAAAAAAAAAAAATCTACAAAATGAGGCGATGACACTATTCAGCTTCAAAGACTCCCTCCAGCTCTAATCTCCTAATAGTCTATATATACTGCTTAATAATAGCACAAAGAATTTAAACTATACTGCATTCCCACCATACTGACTTCAGTTCCTGGGCATTCCTTGCCCATAGATGTGGCTGTCTCCGGGGGTAATTGGTGGTATACCATTGGTGCCAGGCCCCACATGGGAATTTCCACAGAAATATTGGTGAAAGCCCCACAGCTGATCCGTAGAGCCAGAAGCTCCACAGGTCACCGAAGAAGGAAGTTGGAGACCACCTCCAAGCTCTGCCATCTTGGAAATCAATTGACCCCGATCAATATATGCTTATTATCATCATGGGTACAGGCGATTCTCTGGGACCTTCCTAGAAGACATGCCTGCTTTGCTTGTGCTCTGGTTGGTTCTATCCTGAAACCAACTGCCATACAAGTCAGCAGATCAACTATGCAGCAAACCCAACCGACTGCTGAACAGGATGAAAATACCACTCTGGCAGGTAACCTTCGGTCTATTTATCTCAATATGAAATCTAAAAGGTCCAACCCAACCTTAAAGGTCAATCAAGCAACTACAGCAGGATTAATATGAGAGGAAGGGGGAGAGAAAGAGAGGGAGGAAAAACCACAATGCGGGCCCAACAAGCCAGGCTAATCCAGGCAAGAACTCTAGAGCTCACGTTGTCTGCAGCAGCATAGGACTTCATACTCTTAGCTCACTCAGTCACCAGGTGTGGGTCACCCCGGGAAGGGCATGACCTTGGCAAGGTGGCTCCCTGCAGGTGCTGACACCAAGATTGTCTGTTGACTACACTCACTGCAGCTTCTTGGTCTGTCTGCATGGTCTATCTCTATATCTACCACACATAAGCTTTTTTAAAAGTAGACTTTATTTTTCAGAGTAGTTTCAGGTACACAGCAAAATTAAGACAGTTCAGAGAGTTCCCTGCCCATACATAACCTCCCCAGTTATCAATATCCCATAGCAGAGTGGTACATCATGTCCCCTCTACATGGTAAGTCCCTTGATGTTTATAACCACTTATTATACTTTTCAACCCACCACTTGTGGGGCTTATACTTGGCCCTGTATCCCAAACACATTTAGTGGTCCTTGTTGACTGCAAACAAAGGCAGAGATACAGTTATCTTGCTTGTATAGCTGGTAGGTTGGTCTTGCACAATTCATGATAGAATAAAGATGCAGCTCTTTTCTCTGTCACTCTGCCTGTAAAATCTGTTCAGAGGAAGTGGTCTTCTCTGGCCAGGATGAAAACACTGGTACGTCCTTGACTGTTCTGTTTGCTTTCAGGTGGTAAGTCATCACTTTAATTACCAAACACAGCCTTGATTCAGAAACTGGAATGCCCAGTCCAAGGTATTAATCAAATCTCTAGATTTGATCTAACATGAACTCTTCACCTTCTGCAAGCCAGAGCCTGCTTCCCTAGGGGAAAGGGACAGTTCTTCCCTTCTCCAATTCTCTCAACTTCTATTGCTCTCTCTCCTACCTGCAACCCATCACCCAGCTTTCCCACCGGTTTTGGTCTCTGGTGAGGAGGGTGGGTGGTGAGAAGTGAATAGGAGATAGAAGAGGGCCTACACTGGAAGCATCAAAAACTAATTTCACACTGTCCAGGCCATAGATTACAAAAATGGCTACAATTCTTCACTCCTTCCTAAATCTGTGCCCTTTGCATATGACTTTGCAATTTCTCTCACTAAAGAGGCAGAGTTGGTTTTCCCACCTGTTAAAACTGGGCTGGTCTTATAACTTGCTTCAGCTGATAGAATGTAGTAGAAATGGTGGCAGGCCAGTACCAAGCCCAGGCCTCAAGAGACCTGGCATACTTCTGCTGATTGTCATGACCATGATGTGAAGAAGTCTGGAATATCTGGAAACCTGCTGAAGGATGAGACATCCCATAGAGCAGAGACAAGTCACTGCAGCCAAGACCAGCCTAAACCAGCTGTGCCCTAGCCAGCCTGCCGGCTGACCACAAATATGTGAGAGAGACCAGCCTAGTCCAGCCCAGGTCAAAACAGTGCAGCTGACAAGTCAATTACCACAGACTTTATGATTGTTGTTTTGAGTTACTAAGTTCTGAAGTTGTTTGTCACACATCATCATGATCACAATAGATAACTGCTATGCTTCAGTTGTAGCAAATATTTAAAGCCGATTCTCTCCTGGGGCCCTTCTATGGACTCTTTAGAGAGCTCTATTGCTAAAGACCTCTTCCTGCAACTCTAAGGCATGTGGAAGTCATATTGTCCTTCAACTAGCTTCCCCGAGTACCCCCCCACACACACTACCCAGAGTCTGTCTGTTGAGGTCACCTCACCTTCTTGGAAGATAACTCTAAATAGTGTCAGGACAGGATTGTCTCATTGCAGAGGACACCCATAGCTTTCTGCATGGGCTCATACAATGAAGCAGCTCTCTCCAAGGAACATCCCAGGAAAACCTTTCCCCTTCCTTCTTTGATTATTTTCTTTTTTGTTTTTTGTTTTTAGTTGGAGTCTCACTCCATCGCCTAGGCCAGGGGTCCTCAAACTTTTAAAACAGGGGGCCAGTTCACTGTCCCTCAGACCGTTGGAGGGGTGGACTATAGTTTAAAAAAAAACTATGAACAAATTCCTATTTACACTGCACATATTTTGAAGTGAAAAAATAAAATGGGAACAAATACAATATTAAAATGAAGAACAAGTAAAGTTAAATCAACAAACACCAGTATTTCAATGGGAACGATGGGCCTGCTTTTGGCTAATGAGATGGTCAATGTCCGGTTCCATATTTGTCATTGCTAGTCATAAGACTAAGAGGAGAAGTGGAGAGACAGAGAGAAGGAGGGGAGTCGGAGAGTACGACGCACATTCCACACATGCGCACTGCCGGCCCCGGACGAATCGGCTGCTAGCAGGACAGGCAGCGGCGGCCCAGATAAATGTCCTCGGCGGGCCACATGTGGACCGTGGGTCATAGTTTGAGGACCCCTGGCCTAGGCTGTAGTGCAGTGGCACACTCACCACCACCCCAGCGTCAACCTGCTGGGCTCCGGCAAGCCTTCTGCCTCAGCCTTCCAAGTAGCTGGAACTACAGGCATGTACTGTCATGCCTGGCTAATTTTTGATTTATTGTAGAGAAGAGGTCTTGCCAAGTTGCCCAAGCTGGTCTTGAACTCGTGGGCTCAGGCAATCCACTCACCTTAGCCTCCCAAAGTGCTGGGATTGTAATGCCTTGATGGAATGAGGGTCCAAGAGCCAAGAAAGTAGCCCTTGAAATTATCCTTGTAAGTTCTGCAGAGTGAGATCTGGCTTTGGGATTTCATATCTATTTTATCCTGGCATCAACCTCAAAATTTCTATTATAAACAACTATTATAGCTAAACTAACTGCTTCAGGTATGGCCACCCTGTGCTATTCTGCAATTACATGAGAGATGAAAAACTGTCCAGACACCAATCTTACATCTTCAGGAGGAATGCAACACTGCCCAACCAAACAACTACAAAGAAATTCAAATGTTTCTGGCCCTTCTGGGCAAAACAAAATCATTCAACCAGATTAGTCCCTGGCTTTCTCTTACTTATGCCATTCAAACTCTCCTACAAACATTATGTGTGGTTCTTCTAACAATTGTTGCCTGTGGAACCAGAATTCTATTTCTTTTAACCTATTAATAAAAAGTGCCTCTTACTATTCAAGGACATGACTGGTTCACAGAGAAACTCAACAGTCAATACGCAGACATCTCATTTTTTCCAGTATTCTTTGTCCTAATTTAACTTTCTGAGAAGCAGATTCTAAATCAAAGATTCAAGTGTGAGTAGTTTATTTGGGAGTATATTGGTTTCCTGTGGCTGCCATTACAAATTACCACAAAGGGGGTGACTATGACAATGGAAATTTATTCACTCATAGTTCTGTGAGAAACAGGAGTCTAAATCAAGGTGTCAGTAGGGCTAGACTCCCCTGAAGGCCCTGAGGGTCTGTCCCATGCCTTTCTCCTAGCTTCTGGTGGTTGCCAGCAATCCTTAGTGTTCCTTGGCTTGTAGACACATTGCTACAATCTCTGCTTCGTCTTCGTATGGGCTTCTCCTCTCTGTGTGTCCCTGTGTCTTCTCTTCTTATAAGGACGCCAGTCATATTGAATTAGGGCCCACCCTACTCCAAGATAACCTCATAATTTGATTACATATGGAAGGACTCAATTTCCAAATGAGGTCACGTTCACAGGTACTAAGAGTTAGGACTTCAACATGTCTTTTTGGGTACACAATTCAACCTGTAATGGGAGGTGATCTCCGGAAACTCCAGTGGAAGGGATAGGTGATGTAAGGCAGGGAAGGGAGGAGTCAGTACAGAGTGTTACCAAGCTAACTGCCCACAGGTTAGCTGGAACTCAGTGCTGCTGGAGAGCTCTGAAAACAGCACAGAACACATCTCGGAGTTATTCCAACTGGAGGGAGGTAGCAGGGAGGGAAGCTAGGCTTTTCTACCTCGTCCCCCTCCATCCTCAGTTGAGAGATACTTTCTGGGGCATGAACTCTCCTGTATTTCTGACTTGGTTTGCCCAGTGACCAGACCCAGCAGGGTCTAAGAGTCATAAAACAAGGCCTCAGGACACAGGTACTGGCGTTAAGTAGCTCACAGTATGTAGAGCTGTGGGCTGAGGGAAGGGACAGGATACCAACACATACTTCAACCAATGCAGCCTAATTCTATGTATACCAAATCAGGACAAAAATATGAGAAATCTGATCCACTTAGGTTCCACACAAGGTTTTTAATCCTTAACTATGAACTCAGAATGTTGAATGTGGCCACTTGTATGGTATGAAGTCCAGTAATGCTGATTCAGCAAGGTCCTGTCTAGAAGCTGGCAGACTGTTTACCAAGACCTCTAAGTATTGATCCATGGGCTGCTTCCACCACCTTCCTCTTGCTTTCACATCAAAAGAGTCAATGCCCTGAATCAGGGGTTGCAATGTGAGTACCAATCCTACCAACCTACCCTATTTTACTCCTTTTGCGTGTATCAAACAGCACCCCCCTTCCTGACATATAAGAAAGCAAAAGGAGTTGAGCCTTGGCACATCTCATTTGAAAGATCACCATTCTGCAAACAAAATTCAATTCTGCTGTAAGCTCTGACATCTACAAAACCCAAGGTACTAAAGTTATAATGTAACTTGCTTTCTTCAAAAGTGATTAGAGCAAATTTAATCACTAGGGGAAGGCGATGATCAGGGAGAAAGATAGTCTAAATATCTTGGGCACTTCCCTTGAGATGTAATTAGTGTATCTTGGCGATTGTTCATTTTTTAGTTCTGTCATAATTTCCAACAGCCGGTTAAGCTTCTGAGAATGAAGTAGCAGCTATTAATTAGTACATAGATTCATTCATCAAGTAATAAGAAATAGAAAGAAATTGATCTGAGAGATGGGAAGTATAAATCATGCCATATATTGGTTCCTACCCTGTGTGCATCCCTCTGGCTGCTGGGCTCAACAGAGGTCGAGGTCAGCCTGCCATGTTCTTTGACCAGTGGACTGACTACTACTGTAAGTGCAAGACACACCACCACATACCAGTAACACGGCCAGTATGAGATCATCTTCTTCTGGGTCAAGCCTTCCCAAACCAGCTCAGCCTAGAGTGCCTGCCCCATTCTCTGAATTCTGAGACGTATCATTTTCAAGTTCACATGTCCTGTTCGGAACACAGGCTGTGTCATTGCCTCCTGTCATTGTTAAACTCATCCTGCTACTTAACTTCTACTGTTATCCCTAATGATAATATCAGCTTGAGGGCAGAAACCATAGTCATTCTCCTATATCCAGAATTAAGTCCTAATTTTGATAAAGTCACCTAAAAAATTGTTACTACTTTCATTGAGAGATATATTACCTTCCTGTAGAATATACACGTATTAGCCCATCAAGTAGGAACTTGTATATCATAAGCATTGGCTCTTTCAATGCGAAAGAAAGAGGATGAGATGGTAGAAGCAGATCATTCAAGCTGAGGCTATGGGACAGCAAGCCACCAGTAGAGATGAGGGAGGGAGGGAGGTGAGACCCTGGAGACAACCTCAGAGCCACTGAAGCTCTGGAACCCGACAGCAACTCTATGAGAGTGATGGTGGTGATGGGAATGGGAGCTAGGCTTTTCTTCTCAAATTAAACGTCTTCTTACAAATATCTGTACAACTTTGCTTGTTTAATCTGGACCCTGCTGAAAGTAATTGCTTTGCTTCCTGGAGCCCTTTCAATACAATAAAAGTTCCATGGAGACATCCTGAGTGATTCTTGTTTGGGTCCCGGGAACAAGCTTGAGTGAGCATCCATGGGTCTCTTCCACCAGGCAATGTCTTATAAGAAGACTTCATCTTTTCATCTAGTACGTGCTAAGCCCTTACCATGGGCACGACGCGGTGCTAGACACTGACTGGGGAAGGCTGACACTAGCGAGTGAAAAGGAGGAATGCCAGACAAGGAATCCAAAGTCAAGCCTGCCCTCCAGATGCTCAGTATAGAGGGTGGGGAGAAATGAAGTGAGCATATAAACAACTCCAATGCAGGAGGGAGTGATGCGGGCCTGAGAAGTTCAGAGAAATATTTTGGAGGCCCAGAGAAAATATGAAAGTCATGGAAATACAAAGACACTTGTATTGGCTCCCTCCTCTCAGACTTTTTCTGCCAGGAGAGTGTAGAAACAAGAGAATCCAGCCAGATGCTATAGCTCATACCTGTAATCCTAACACTCTGGGAGGCCAAAATTGGGAGGATCCCTTGAGCCCAGCATTTTGAGACCAGGCTGGGTACCATAGCAAGACCTCGACTCTACAAAAAATAAAAAAATAAAAATAGCCAGGCTTGGGTGGTGCATGCCTGTAAGTCCCAGCTACTTGGGAGGCTGAGGCGGAAGGATTGCCTGAACCCAAGAGGTCAAGGCTGCGATGAGCCATGAATCATGCCACTGTACTCTAGCCTGACAGAGTGAAAAAAAACCAGAGAATCCCCTGATTCCAGGTTGGGTGTCCATTTAGCGTCCCCTTAGTCATTTATTTAAATACATTGTGCTTATTTACAATGTTGTTTGGCTATATTGTGTTTATTTTTATTGTATTTGGGTACTTCATATTTATTGATTCTAGAGTCATGGTAAGTAGATAGTGTGAACTGATCATGTAAAAATTGCTATAACCATGAAAAAGAAAATTCCTTGAAGTCGTTGCAAATGTGCTAATGCTTAAATGGACCAAGTGGCTCCTTCCTTTCCCAAAAGGAGAGTGTGATATTTAGAGATTTTGGTGTGGGGAGCCATTAAACAAAGATTTAGTGCTGGGCTGCAGACAAGCCTCAGGGAGAGCTTCCTGTGGCTCCGGATGCAGGCTCTAGAAGCTCGAAGACCACCTTGGGTACCCATCAGCCTTATGCACTGGGTAAACTGCTCAATCTTTCATGCCTCTGTTTCCTTAGCCTTTTAGGGTTGGTTTAAGGATTAGATGAGCTAGCACATGTAAAGGTAGAGAGGGCTGCAGGAATGTTAGCTAGTCATCATTGTCATCAGGAGAATGGGATAGACACTGTCCTGATAACCAATCAGAAGGAAGGCCAGCCGGCAGGGAAGGAAGGAGAAGCCCCAGAAGCAGCCACTTGACTACCGAGTTCAAGCTGATTTTAAAATGAAAAGTGGAAGCCGGGCTCGGTGGCTCAGCCTGTAATCCCACGCCTTTGGGAGGCTGAGGTGAGTGGATTGCCTGAGCCCGCGGGTTTGAGACCCGCCTGGGCAGTGAGATCTCATCTCTACAATAAATCAAAAAATCAGCCGGACGTGGTAGCGCGCGCCTGTAATTCCGGCTACTTGGAAGGCTGAGGCGGAAGGATCGCCGGAGCCCAGCAGGTCGAGGCTGCGGTGGCCGGGAGCGGCCACTGCACTCCAGTCTGGGCGACAGAGTGAGACTCCAACTCAAAAAAAAAAAAAAAAAGTGGAAAAGAAAAAGAAAAGAAAAGTGGATGGTAATTCCCTATCATCCCGAACAAGAGGTATATGAGACTGTTCTTATTTTTATCAGGGAGAGAGCAGAGTCAGGAGACGGTCTGCTTTTGGACTTCAGAAAACGGGGTGGGGTTTGCCATGGGGGGCAGGAAGAGACTTTCCTGGCAGAAAAAGTCTGAGAGGAGGGAGCCAATACAGTGTCCAGGCTTCTTGGTGTTCTTCACAAGTCGGTTGTTAAGCCCAGGATGAATGACTTTGGCCCCTAGCTCCTCTCACCCTCCCACAGCCTGTGGCTAACCCGGTTTGCATCCATGCTCAGTGACTGGGTCCCTGATTTTTCCAACAAAAAGTATGAGTTCTGATTGACTTAGATTGGAAAGCCATGGAAAGGTAGGAAAAAGGGAGAAAATCTAGTGGTGGTGTGAATGGCATAAAACATTTTTGAAATAGAATGTAAACTCATATTAGGGTCACAAAGAAAATAAAAATGACTAATCAAAGTCATATCCTTTTCTTTTTATGTTAAAGACTTTGCCATGCATCTAACTTGCAGTGATAAAATCTCTTCTTTTGTAAAGCTGTAATAGTAAGAGACCCTGTAAGCAAAATATAATTTACAGTTAAGCAAACCTCAAAATAACTGAAGACAAAATAAACTAGTTTCAAAAGTATCCTTAACTGAATTTGTCTGAAAGTGAAATATTACACTGTGTGCTAGTTAAATGATTTTGAAATTTTGACTTTCAAATGAAATCAAACATGAAAAAATATAAAAGCAAGCACAGAAATAAACCAGATACAAAAGCACAAATACCATATGCTTCCGTTTACATAGCTATCAATAACAGGCAAATTTGTAGAGAGGGGAGGTATAATAGAGGTAGCTGGGGCTGGGAAGGGGAGAAATGGGAAGTTAGGGAGTTGTTTAATGGGTACAGAGTCTCTATTTGGGATAATAAAGGGTTCTGGAAATGGATGTTGGTGATGCTGGCACAGCATTGTCAATGTACTCAATGCCACCTGTACATTTTCACTCAGTACACTTAATTGCCACATCTGGACAGAGATGCTCACTCATTCTATGAGACCAATGTCACCCGATATCAAAATCAGACAAAGACATCACAAGAAAAGAAAACTGAAGACCAATATCTCTTTTGAATATAAGGCAAAAATTCTCAACAAAAGACTAACAAGGTAAATCCAGAAACATATGAAGAGGATTATACACCATGACCAAGTGGAATTTATTCCAGGAATCAAATGGGCTGCTAATCCTAGGAATGCAAGATTGGTTTATTATCCAAAAATCAATTAATGTAATATACCATGTCAATAGAATAAAGGACAAAAATCACATGATCATCTCAAGAGACACAGAAAAAGCATTTGACAAAATTCAAAATCTTTTCATAAAAAGCATCCAGTAAACTAGGAATAGAAGGAAACTTCCTCAACTTGATAAATATTATCTATTCAAAGGCTAGAGGATTGCCTGAGCTCAGGGGTTCAAGACCAGTCTGAGCAACATGGTGAGACCTCATCTCTACAACAAATCAAAAAACTAACCAGGCATGGTGGCGTCTGCCTGTGGTTCCAGCTACTTGGAAGGCTGAAGCAAAAGAATCACCTGAGTCCAGCAGGTCGAGGCTGTAGTGGCCATGAGCGTGTCACTGCACTCCAGCCTGGACAACAGAGTGAGACTCTGACTCAAAAAAAAAAAAAAGAAAAAAAAAGATTATCCGTTAAAAACCCAGAGTTACATCGTACTTGATGGTGAAAGACTGAATGCCTTCCCCTAAGATCAAGAGTAAGTCAAGAATGTTCATTTTTGCTATTTTCATTGAACATATCACTGAAGGTTCTAGCCAGCGCAATTAGGCAGTAAAAAGAAATAAAAGGCATCTAGATTAGAAAGAAAGGGGTAATACTATTTCCATTTATGGATAGCATGACCTTAAATATAGAAAATCCTAAGAAATCCACAAAAAAAATTAGAACTAAATAAACCAGTTCAGCAAAGTTACAGAGTACACAATGAAAGTTACAGGGTACACAATGAGTATCAAAAGTTCATTATATCTCTGACCATCTTTTCTTAAGCTTTGCCCCTCCCCCTTGGGGAAGTGAATACTCTTTCTCTCTCCCCCTCCAATTTAAATTCTAAATAAACTATATTTTCTAATCTAAAAAAATTAATTAAATCTTTAAACATTAGCAATGAAAAATCTGAAAATGAAATGAAGTCAATCCCATTTACATTAGCGCCAATAGAAAATACTTTAAAATACTTTCTAAATACTTTCAAAAAAATAAAATACTTAACAAAAGGAAGTATAAAACTTGTACTCTGAAAACGACAAAACTTTGTTGGAAAAAATTAAAGATGACAGATATAAATGGAAAGACTCCCATATTCAGGAAATTGAATGGAATTCAAGTCATGAATTGGAAGACAAGTCTTCCAATAGTGTTAAGATGGTGTTAAGATGACAATACTCTAAGGTGAGTGGATTGCCTGAGCCCACAGGTTCGAGACCCGCCTGGGCAGCGAGACCTCATCTCTACAACAAATCAAAAAATCAGCCGGGCATGGTAGCGCATGCCTGTAATTCCGGCTACTTGGAAGGCTGAGGCGGAAGGATCTCCGGAGCCCAGCGGGTCAAGGCTGCGGTGGCCGGGTAGCGCCACTGCACTCCAGTCTGGGCGACAGAGTAAGACTCCAACTCAAAAAAAAAAAAGATGGCAATACTTCCCAAATTTATCTACAGTGTCGTCAATGGAATCCCTATGAGAATTCTAGTCGCTTTTTTTTTTTTTGCAGAAATTGACAAACTAATCCTAAAATTTATATGGAAATGAAATACCTTGGTATCTCCCTAATCAGAGACGGGCAAGACCTTTATGACAAAAACTACAAAATACTTCTCAAAGAAATCAAAGATGACATAAACAAATGGAAAAATATTCCATGCTCATGGACTGGAAGAATCACATTGTTAAGGTGTCCATTCTACCCAAGGCAATCTACAGATTTGACGCAATACCTATTAAATTACCATCAGCATTCCTCTCAGACCTGGAACGACAATACAAGAATTCACATGGAAACATAAACTACCACAAATAGCCAAAACAATCCACAGCAAAAACAAAACAAAACAAAAAAACAGAAATTATCACACTCCCAGACTTTAAACTTCATTATAAAGCTACAATAATCAAAACAGCCTGGTATTGGTACAAGGACAGGCATATAGACCAATGGAACAGAATAGAGATTCCAGAAGCAAAACCTCAATTTCTCAACCAACTCATCTTTGGCAAAGCCTCCACCACCAACCACTGGGGAGAGGAGAACCTATTCAGTAAATGGTGCTGGGAAAACTGGCTGACCACACACAGAAGATTAAAACAAGATGCCAACCTATCACCTATCACCACAAAAGTCAACTCTAAATGACCTAAACGTAAAACCTCATACTATAAGAATCTTAGAAAACGCAGGAGATATCCTTACAGAAATTGGAATAGGTAATCAATTCCTGATCAAAACCCCCAAGTGCCTATACCATAAGAGATAAGATAGACAAGTGGGACTTCATCAAACTGACAAGCTTCTGCAAAGCCAAAGAAACCATCAAGAGAGCAGGGAGACAGCCCATGGTCTGGGAAAAAATATTTGCCAACTGTATGTCTGACAAAGGCCTAACATCTAGGATCTACAAGGAACTCAAATGTGCTGAAAATAAAAAAATAAACAATCCCATTACAAAATGAATAAAAGATATGAACAGGCACTTCTCAAAAGAAGATACACAAGCAGCCAATAGATACATGAAAAAATGCTCAGCCTCACTAGTCATCAAAGAAATGCAAATTAAAACCACACTGAGATACCACCTAACTCCAGTCAGGATGACCATCATGAACAACTCAAAAAACAACAGATGCTGGAGAGGATGCGGGGAAAAGGGAACACTTCTACACTGTTGGTGGGAGTGTAAACTAATACAACCTCTGTGGAAAACAGTTTGGCGATTCCTTGATGTTCCATACAACCCCACAATCCCCTGACTGGGAATATTCCCAAAGGAACTCAAATCACTCCATGAAAAAGATACCTAGCCGGGCTTGGTGGCTGAGCCTGTAATCCCAGCACTTTGGGAGGCTGAGGTGAGTGGATTGCCTGAGCCCACGGGTTCGTGACCCGCCTGGGCAACTGGGTGAGACCTCATCTCTACATAAAATCAAAAATTAGCAGGATGTGGTAGCGCGCGCCTGTAGTTCCAGCTACTTGGAAGGCTGAGGCTGAAGGATTGCCGGGAGTGGCCACTGCACTCCAGTCTGGGTGACGGAGTGAGACTCCAACTCAAAAAAAGAAAAGAAAAAGAAAAAGATACCTGCACATGCATGTTTATTGCAGCATTGTTCACAATAGCAAAAACATGGAACAAACAGTGCTGCCCATCAAAAGAGAAATTGTTAAAAAATGTGGTACATATACATGATGGAATATTATGCAGCCATAAAGAAGGATAAAATTATGAACTTCACAGCAACTTGGATGGATTTAGGGTCTATAATACTGAGCGATCTATCACAGAAACAAATAACTGAGTATCACATGTTCTCACTCATAAGTGGACCTTGAACAATTATCGTAATACTATAAGAAAAGGACTGTCAGTAGTTGGAAATTGCCAGGCTTGGGGTGGCGGGGGGATGGCAGTAGTGGGGTTCTGCTGGGGGAAGGGCACACACCTCATCAACAAGGGTACCTGCATAATGAACATTTGTATACTTAACCCTGAATTGTACCCCATACCTTTAAAATAAAAAAGTTTGAAATTTAAAACATTTAAAATACAAAAAATTTAAAATCTTTAAAATTAAAAAAATGTAAAAATAATTTTAAAAAAGAAGATTATCCAACCTTAAAAAGAAAGGAAATTCTGATACATGTTACAGCATGGATAAACCTTGAGGACATTGTGCTAGGTGAAATAACCCAATCACAAAAGAAAAAATGTTGAATGACTCCACATACATGAGGTACCTAGGGTATTAAAATTCACAATGACAGAAAATAGAATGGTGATCTCCAGGGACAGGGTGAGAAAAGTTATTGTTTAATAGGTACAGAGTTTCTATTTCTCACATAAAAAGAATTCTGTGGATTGATTATTGGGCAATGTAGTACTTAATACTGCAGAGAACGATATGCTTAAAATTATTAAGATGATAAATTTTATGTTCTGTGTATTTTGTCACAATTTTGAAAAATAAAAGAGAAAAGAGATAAAAAATGGATCAAAGGTATGAAATAATAGCTAAAACTACAAAACCCTTATAAGAAAACATAAGTGTAAACATTTATGACCTTGGATTAGGCAATGGCATCTCAGATATGACACCAAAAGCATGAACAACAACAATAACATAAATTTAAAACTTTTGTATTTCAAAGGAAACCATTGAGAAAGTGAAAAGGCAGTCCACAGAATGGGAGAAAAGATTTGCTAATTCTACATCTGATAAAAGATTGGCATCCAGGATATATAAGGAACTTTTACAACTCAACAAAAAAAGACAACCCAATTTTTAAAATGAACACAGGATTTGAATAAACATTCATCCAAAGAAGATATCCAAATGGCCAACAAGCACATGAAAAGATACTCAACATCATTAGTCATCAGGGCAATGCTAACTAAAATCACAATGAACTAACACTTCACTAGTATGACAACGATCAAAAGAAAACACAATAATAAGTGAGGATGTGGAGGAGTTGGAACACTTATACATTGCTGCTTGAAACCTACAATGGTTCAGCTTTGGAAAACAATTTGGCAGTTCCTCATAATGTTAAACACAGAGTTATCATATGTCCCAGCAATTCCACTCCTAAATATATACCCAAGAGAACTGAAGACATATATTCACACAAAAACGTGTACACAAGTGTTCATAGCAGCATTTTTCATAATTGCCAAAAAGTGGCAGCAAAGTGAATGTCCATCAACTGATAAGCCAATAATTATAAACAAAATGTGGTATATTCATATAAAACATTGTGCTAAATGAAAGGAATCCATCACAGGGAGGGGAGTGGGGAGGATAGGGGAAAGAGGGGAGAGAGACTAACAAGTGACTGACCATAGATACAGGGCTCCTTTTTAGGGAAAAATATTATAAAATTGAGCGTGAGGATGGTGACTGCACTTAAAGCCTTCGAATTGTGCAGTTTAAATTGGTGAATTTTATAATGTGTGAATTTTATCTTGATAAAAAATATTTTTTAAAAATTGTTTTAATTAAAAACTAAATCTTGGCCAGGCGTGGTGGTTCGTACCTGCAATCCCAGTACCTAGGGAGACCGAGGCAGGAGTATTGATTGCTTGAGACTGAGTTTTAGATCAGCCTGGGCAACATAGCCAGACCTTGTCTCTAGAAAAAAAAATTTTTTTAAATTAGCCGGGCATGGTGGCACTTGCCTGTAGTCCCAGCTACTTGGAAGGCTGAGGGGAAGGATCTCCTGAGCCCAGGAGTTCTAGGCTGCAGCGAGCCGTGATTATGCCACTGCACTCCAGCCTGGGTGACAGAGTAAAACTCTGACTTAAAAAACAAACAGGCTCAGTCTGTAATTGCAGCAATTTGGGAGGCTGAGGCGAGAAGATTGCCTGAGCCCAGGGGTTTGAGACCAGCTTGGGCAACTTGGTGAGACCTCGTCTCTACAATAAATCACACACACAGCATGTGTGGTGTGGGTCTGTAGTTTCAGCTACTTGGAATGCTGAGGCAGAAGGATTGCCTAAACCCAGCAGGCTGAGGCTGTGGTGGCCATGAGCGTGCCACTGTACTCCATCCTGGGTGACAAGAGTGAAACTCCAACTCAAAAACAAACAAATACACACACAAAACTAAGTTTTAGGTGATCCAGTAAACACAATGATGTGTTTTCTTTTTCTACTCAGGTGGCAATGCAAAGGGGATGATGAAATTTAACCATCCTTCCTTTTAAAAAAGGCTATTTCCTTGGAAAATGCTTATTTATCACTGTCATGTTCCTGTAATTACACAAAGCTACAAGTTCACATCAGATGATGTCTTGAGGTCCTTCTGGGTTGACAGCTATTTCTTTTTCTCAGCTCTTTCTTGCCATCAAATACCCATCAAATAATAAACAAGTATTAAACCTCATTCTTAGATTTCATCTTCATGATTTAACAGGAATCAAGGACAGACTGTCTCCAAAGGGAGATTTTTTTGAATAAATCACAACTCACCAGTGTTACTGAGGTAATTACCAAAAACATCCTGTTTGCAAGCTCTGGTAGAACTGTACTTTGGGCTATGAAACAAACAAACAAAAAATTACTTATTTAGGACACAGTCACTGTAGAACTCAGATCAAAATCACAGGTGATGCATAATACACTTTTAATGCATATTAATGAGAATTGTCAGATGAGGTGCCTGTGTACAAATAGATACAATAAAACCATGAATTCTTCTCATCAACAGTTTAGCTGTCATTCCAGGACCACAGACTTCCAGTCCTCTGAATGGTCGATACTACTTCATTCTGGCATAACAAATCCAAGGGTCAGCTTCTGAAAATGTCAGTCTCCTGAGAGCTAAGGGCCCTGGAAAGGTTGACTAATTGAAAGATAGATATACAAATAAATGTGTTACAAATTGATGCATAGTGGCATTCTGAGCATTCCTACTATTCTTAGTTATTCTGTGGGATGTTTCCTAGAGCAGTAAAATGAGAATACTGCTCTCAAATGAAACAGCAATCTGGGGGGTAGGTGAGTGTGGACCACACATCTATTACGGTCAAATCAGGCCTCTGTCGTCTTTCAGCTAAATGATGCAATGGCTTCCTAACTCATCTTCCCTTATCACTCTTCGTAAACTGTTGCTCAAGCCTTTTCACAGTCTGGCCTTTTGCTGGGACATGGGGCAGAAGTTCCTCCAAGGAACCCAGACATAAGGGAAACTAGGTTGCTCTCCAAGATTTACTCTAGAACCATTGGACAATAATAGCATTAATGATTTTCAGGAGTAGTCAGGGAATTTCTATACATGTGACATCCAATAGTATGGAATATCTCTCCCACCCCAGCCCCTAAGCTCCAATCAAGAAGGCCAAGTGGTGGTGGGCTGGTAAATGTTTAACAACTGGTTCGGTGAGAAAGAACTCCTGATGTGTAGTGTTTGCCCATTTCCGTGGTGTAAATACTCCCACCATGGCCAGTGCAAGTTGCCAGCTTGACATAACGGAATGAAACATAGGGAACAGATGGGCACAATCAGTTCTCCCAAGCAGCCATGAACCAGGCCCGGCACAACCCAGAGTCAGAGAGACAGGGCTGGAATGTGAGTGCAAAGGAGTAAGCTGAACCAAATTAATCATATTGTGCCCTATTTGAAGGAATCTTATGCAAAGTAAAAGAAGGGTGATCCTTTAAAACAGAGAAAAGGGGAAAACAAAGAGCCAAATCAACAGTACCTGTATAGGTATGTCCAGGAAGAGGGTGCCTGCCCTGCACAGAGGAGCCAGCCCTCATGTCAGGCTGGCTGCAGCAGCATGGAAACTCCAACTCAACCCTCACAATTTGATTCTTTGCTCATCAAACAACTTTCTTTTCTTTTTTTTTTTTTGAGTCAGGGTCTCACTCTGTTGCCCAGGCTGGAGTGCAGCAGCATGCTCATGGTTCACCAGAGCCTCAACCTCCTGGGCTCAGGCGTTCTTCCCACCTCAGCCTTCTAAGTAGGTGGGACTGCAGGTGCATGCTACCATGCCAGGCTAATTTTTTTACTTTTTGTGGAGATAGTGTCTCACTACGTTGCCCAGGCTGGTCTCGAACTCCTGGGTGCAAGCAATTCTCCTGCCTGGGTCTCCTAAAATGCTGAGATTACGGGTATGAGCCACCACACCTGGACCAAGCAACTTTTTGGTTAGCAATCGATTACTCTTGAAGAGTGGGTATTCTGTGCAGAGAAGAGAAGCCATGATGTGCTGATCAAGTTATTTTACTCTACCAGACAGTTTTACATATCATTCATTGTTTTGTTTGATTGGTTGGTTTTTTTGAGACAGGGTTTCACTCTGTCACCCAGGCTGGAGTACAGTGGCATGACCTCAGTTCACTGCAGCCTTGACCCCCTGGGCTCAGGTGATCCTTCTGCCTCAACCTCCCAAGTAACTGGGACTACAGGCTTGCGCCACTGTGCTCAGCTAATTTTTTTTTGGTAGAGTTGAGGTCTTACTATATTACCCAGGCTGGTCTCAAATTCCTGGGCTCAAGAAATCCTCCTGCCTCAGCCTACCAAAGTGCTAGGATTATAAGCATATCATTGTTCATTGATAAACTGGTTCTAAAATGTGTTCTCATTCAGTCTTTTGTCGTGTCCTAACTGCTTCGGTACAGTCCCTAGCACCTTGAGACCACCAAAAACTCTGGGTAGTGCTCCTACTGTGTCTCTGAGCTCCGTGCACAAATCAGCAAAGGCACTGAGGGGAAGAGCAGTGGCAATGTCCCGGGTGCCTTGGTTGTTCTCCAGTGCCTTCAAACAGGTGTTTTTGGCATATGTTCAGCTTTTGTGATTGCCTGCAGTAGGAAGGTTGATCTGTTATAAGTACTTGTCATAGCCGGATTTGGAACTCCCTGAAAATATTCTCCATGTCTGATAATACTCACTCACATTTCAAAGTCTAATTCAAACGACACCTCCATTTCACAGTGTTCTCTACCCAGGAAGAACTTACTTCCTCAAAAAAGCCTATAATATCTACTTGTGCCCGTTGCCAAGGGAAGTAAAAGAATACTACAGTGATATGCTAAGACTTCTTCCAGATATAGGATGTTTTCTATTAGAATCCATGGGGAAGCCGGGCTCAGTGGCTCAGCCTGTAATCCCGCGCCTTTGGGAGGCTGAGGTGAGTGGATTGCCTGAGCCCGCGGGTTCGAGACCCGCCTGGGCAGCGAGACCTCATCTCTACAATAAATCAAAAAATCAGCTGGGCGTGGTAGCGCATGCCTGTAATTCCAGCTACTTGGAAGGCTGAGGCGGAAGGATCGCCGGAGCCCAGCAGGCGAGATTGTGGTGGCCGGGAGCGGCCACTGCACTCCAGTTTGGGCGACAGAGTGAGACTCCAACTCAAAAAAAAAAAAAAAAAAAAAAAAAAAAAGGATCCATGGGGAGCTAGAAGAGGGATGAGGAGGCCTAGCAACAAGACTTGCCTTCCAAGTCAAGGCTCCAAAATGGGGTGACTTCTGCCCTCCTGCTTGAAATTAGACTGGACCCATAACAGGGCTGCCACATGCCATAGGACCCTGTGCTTCCCAACAGACATGAGGCCCATTCATTGAGACAGAAAGAGCTGTGCATTGAAAAGGCAGCTCCAATGTGCTTTCAACATGCAGATGCTCCAAGGAGGCAGAAGAAATGACAATTAAGGATCAGAAGAAACATAGCTAAGGAGCAGTTTTTTTCCTTTTTGAGTTGGAGTCTTACTCTGTCACCCAGACTGGAGTGCAGTGGCCGCTCCTGGCCACCGCAACTTCGACCTGCTGGGCTCCGGCGATCCTTCTGCCTTAGCCTTCCAAGTAGCTGGAACTACAGGCGCGAGCTACCACGCCTGGCTAATTTTTTTATTTATTGTAGAGATGAGGTCTCGCCAAGTTGTTCAGCCCGGTCTCGAACCCGCGGGCTCAGGCAATCCACTCACCTCAGCCTCCCAAAGGCATGGGATTACAGGCTGAGCCACCAAGCCCGGCTGAGCAGCTTTTTTCAAGACCATCATTTGGATTAGTGGAAAGTAACAGCCTAACTACTGTTCTCACCACTGGCTCCACTGATGAACACGTTATTGTAAAAACGGCTAAGATTACAAGCAGATCTAATGGTCTTCGATTTTCAGAAATGACATAAAGATGGAACAAAATCATAACTCTGCTGGGCCTTTTATAGAAAAATAACTCGAAGCACAAGAACCATTTCTTAGACATTTTAGCACAATTGGCAACTGGGCACCTTTTTCTAGAAATCCTTGGTTCTGACAAAGGCAATGAGCGGCTTCAAAAGATTCCAAAAATGAAAAGGCTGTCATGACCATTCCCCTTCGTTCTGATCTTGTTCTTTACTACTTTATACTTTCTCGTTTTGAAGCTTTTCAACTGTCCTGTGTAGGTTTGTGAAAATGACTTCCAAAGCCTTGGAAGCATTTACCTTGTCACCCACTCCTGATTCCCCATGTAATTCTGTGAGCTGTTTTTCCCTCATCATCCTCCGGGTGTTCTGCACAATGCATGTGAAAGAAAGGCAAGTAAGGAAGCACTCCCTTGCTCTCTTTAAATGAGCATCCTTGCTGTAGGAGGAATGAACTAAAGGCTGGTTGCGCTTTCCAGAAGGATGCTGCAGTGATGGATGCCAAAATCTGCTGGGACATCTTCCACACTGACAGCATCCCTTAGTTACTTAAAGAAACAAAAGAGGGTAACTATTCCTGGAAATAATCAGGAATGATGAGTGACCATTCTCTTAAGGATAACAAAGCATATTAACTGTTCCCTCATCCTCCCACCACACCGGACTTCGCAGAGCTGTCTTCCTGCCTGGCCAGCTTGCCTGATGTAGTTAGCAGCCTGTGCAGACTGAAGGCAGCAGGCAAAAGGCAGCTTCTCAGACATCATGAGACATGGTTTTCTCTATCCCCTTCGTTTGGGTGAGGGGTGCTGGGTGACTGCTAACTATATAAGTGATGAGAGACCATTGTGTTGACCAATAAGACAGCGACAGAGGCTTCACCAAAATATCTTCTACTGGTTAAATCCACATACGGTTGAGCAATTCCAAGAGCATCCCACTCTAAGCAAAATTTCTTATGATCTGTGAAACATGTTGTCTTAGTCAATTTGGGCTGCTATAACTGAGTACCATAAACTGGGTAGCTTAAACAACAGGCATTTATTTCTCACAGTTCTGGAGGAGAGGAAGTCCAAAATAAAGATGCCAACAGATTTGGTGTCTGGTAAGGGCTCGTTTCCTGGTTTGTAGACAGACGTATTTTTGCTATGTTCTCACATGGAGAGAGAAAGAGAGCAAACTCTCTCCTGCCTCTTGTTATAAGGGCACTAATCCCATCCTGATGCTCTACCTTCATGAATAATTACCAAACATTTCCCAATACCATCATGTTGGAGATTAGGGTTTCAGCACAGGCCATTTGGGGTGGGCATATACATTCAGTCCATAGCACTTTTACTCAACCAACGCATGTTCTTTAATATACAAAAAAGGAGTCAACAAAAGTTGTCTTTAAATAGCCTGTTCATCTGCCCAATTCCCTAAAAGCACAATCAAGTAGTGAACATCCAATTCACCATACGGATCTATGGGGAAAAAATGAGACTTTATGATTAGGAGCAGTCTCCACTCTTGAAATTCTTATATTCTAAGTTGGCAAAGAGGAGGAGAAAACATCAGTTCCTTTTTTTCATTTTCTTGATATGTAAATTGCATAGAAAGAAACAGAAGTGAGGGGATGATCATAAAAGAACGTTCAATTTTGAGAAGAGAGAAGGCTTGTGTCTCCTTGCAGCAACAAGAATGAAGGAGCTTTGCAAGAGGTTTCTGGCCCTGCAAAATGGCAAGCAAGTTATTCTGACACTCTCCCACTAAAAACATCTAAAATTTTAGAGTGAATATAAAAAGTATCCTTTTAAATGCATGGCTAAGTTTGTGAAAAAGAAAAAGAGGTTCTATGATGTTAAAAGCAAAGCCAGAGGCCAGACTCAGTAGTTCATGTCTGTAATCCCAGCATTTTGGGAAGCCAAGGCAAGAGAATCACTTGAGCTCAGGAGTTCAAGACCAGCCTGGGCAACATAGTGAGACCTCATCTCTACGAAAAAATCTAAAAATCAGCCAGGCATGGTAGCATGTGCCTATAGTCCCAGCTACTCAAGTGGCTGAGGCGGAAGGATTGCCTAAGTCCAGGAGGTCAAGTCTACGGTGAACTGTGATCGTGCCACTGCACACCAGCCTGGGCAACAGAGTGAGATTCTGACAAAAACAACAAAACAAAACAAATCCAGACAGGAACAATAGGAAGAAAGAAAGTCCTGAGGTCTGAGGTCAGCAGCTTCCTGGTCATACTCTGCCAACTGTGAGAAACAAGAACTTCAATATTAAAATACAAGGCTTGGGTATATACAAGATGGGTGGGCATTTTTATCAGAAACCCTGAAAAGACGAACATAAAAAAAAAACTACCCTGTAAAGCGGTAAAGTAAGAAAATGAATCTTTCTCAATTTCAACTCTGGGTAGAAGGGATGGGCTCCCCTAAAAATTCTTAACTATAACCAGTCTTCAAACAGGTTTGTGGCTTCAATTAACACTACCTGCATGCCCAGAAAAACATCAGGCTGAATAGTTGATCCATAGTAGTCCCAGGCTAGTGGTATCTCCAAGAGCCAGACAATTTCAAATTAAAATATTCACCCTCAAGCAGGTCCTCAAAGAATTCTCATTGACAAAGCTTCAAGGAACTTGAGCTTCCAATTAAAGAGTATATACAAGTGCAGAAATAAGTCTCTGTGACTGAGAGAGAGCAGATTCAGCATATAGCAGACTAACAAAGGTGCCCAATTTAAAAATTATCAGATATAGAACATAAAATATATAGAACATAAAATATCTAACTAATTTAAATTTTAAAGAATTGAAAAAAAATCAAGAACTTATAAAGAAAAAGACCAAGCAGATTTGAAAAAGAATCAATCGGTGGCTCAGTCTGTAATCCCGTGCCTTTGGGAGGCTGAGGTGAGTGGATTGCCTGAGCCCGCGGGTTCGAGACCCGCTTGGGCAGCGAGACCTCATCTCTTCAATAAATCAAAAAATCAGCCAGGCGTGGTAGCGCATACCTGTAATTCCGGCTACTTGGAAGGCTGAGGGGGAAGGATCACCGGAGCCCAGCAGGTCGAGGCTGCAGTGGCCGGAAGTGGCCACTGCACTCCAGTCTGGGTGACAGAGTGAGACTCCAACTCCAAAAAAACCCAAAAAACAAAAAAACAAAAAAAACCTTCTAGACATGAAAGCATAACACTTGAGTCTTAGAAATGCTATCAATATGCTAAACAGCTGGTTAGAAACAGCTGGAGAAAGAAGTAGTGAACTGGAAGACAGAACTAAAGAAATGTCACTGTGAAAGTACAGAATATAAAAGATTTTTAAAGTCTTTTAAAGTGGTCAATAAGAAAACAAAAATTACTTACAAAAGGACAATAATTAGATTGACAGCTGGCTTCTCAGCAACAAGAATGAAAGCCAGAAACCAGTGGAATGTTATCTTTTGAGAAAATACATGACAGCCTAGAATTGCATACACTAAAACTATTTTAGATGTCATGAAGTGTGCTTGTTAACTTTTCAAGGTTGATTATTAAAAGAATAGAAATGGAGTTTACAACTTTACAACAACAGCGAAAAAATGGAATGA
This sequence comes from Carlito syrichta, assembly GCF_000164805.1. Taxonomy (NCBI): domain Eukaryota; kingdom Metazoa; phylum Chordata; class Mammalia; order Primates; family Tarsiidae; genus Carlito; species Carlito syrichta. The sequence goes on along the minus strand of NW_007245857.1, from coordinate 707,131 downwards.
ATAAATAAATAAATTTCCAAAGAATTCAAGAAAAGATAAAATTTTAAAGTATTTTAAAAGCAGGACAAATAGAAAACACAAATAACATGCCATAATTAACTGACATATACCAATTACAAAAATCAATAGAGGTGAACTAAACACTCTAGTTATATGAATTTTCAGATTGGGTATAAATAGAAAAAACTAAAAAATATGCTGTTTCCAAGATACTCACCTAAAACATTAAGTTACCAAAAAAAAGTGAAAGTAAAAGAGAAAGATATATACCAACACAAAAATATATGCCAAACACAAAGATTGTTGGTGTATTAATGTCAGAAAAATAGCCCTTTTGCTAAATAAATTACAACGAAAACCACACTGAGACACCATTTCACATCCACTTGAATGGTTACTATCAAAAAAATAAAAGTAGTAAGTGCTGGTGAGGATGTGGAGAAATGCACACATGAGATGTGCACATTGATATAAATAAATGATTGAATAAAGGAGGAAGAAAAGAGAAATCTTCCTCTGAGAAGAATTCCAAATAATGTATGTAGATATTCCCACCCCAGAAAGTGGAGTTTAATTTCTCACCCACACCACATAGAGGCTGGGCTGAATTTAGTGACTCACTTCCAGAGAATATTGAAAGGGAAAAATGGTCACATTACAATCACTTTACAACACTTAACAACAGTGTTAATTGAAGCCACTTTACAGTTAACCAATCAATCAAGGTCAATATTACCAGAAGTAAGTCATGTTGATGTCATGTACCTCTGACATGATGTGATAAGGAAGGCACTTCACGTCTGTGTTATTCATCCTAAAAACCTAAATCCCCAATCTAAATAGGAAAAAACATCAGAGAAATCTGAAGTGAGGAACAGTCTACAAAATACATGACCAGGACTCTTTAAAACTGCCAAGATCATGACAAACAAGCAAAGATGGAGACTTCATGACTAAATGCAACGTGGCATCTAGATTGAATCCTGAAATGGAAAAAGGACATTTTTGGAAAAATGGATGACATCTGAATGAAGTCTGGAGTATAGTTAATAGTAACGTACCAGTGTTAGTGTCTCAGTTTTGGCAAATGTACTGTGGCGACATAAGATGTAAGATTAAGGAGAACTGAGTCAAGGGCATAAAGGATTTCTCTGTATTATCTTTGTGACCTTTCTGTAAGTCTAAATTATTCTCAAACTAAAAGTTTACCTTGAAAAACATTATAATTCACTCACTAATATCTTAATATCAACAGGTAATTTGGTTTATGTCTTAAATAGACGTATACAAGAAAAAATTCCAAAAGTCCTAGTTGGAATGGATGTAAGGCAATAAGTTGATGGGGAAAGTGAAGAAGAGATAATACTGAGTTTCGTAAAATGCTTTTATCTTAATAAAAAAAAGAGTCAATTCTGACTAATTATCCAAATAGACTTTTCAAAATTAATCATAAAAGGTCATTTTATGTATAAGGAAACTTACAAGAGACTCCACAATATGTCCCAACCTGCTCTTCCTTCCCTCCCTGCCCATGGACTGATCTATAGCAAGGACAGACCTGCCCTGTCAGAACAGTCTGTGCTTTGTCCTTGCTATTTTCTCTCTAAAATGCCATTCTGCCTCCACTTCTCCACCTAGCAAACTCTTAATAAACATCCTTCAAGGCCAAGCCTACATATTCACTCACTGATTTATGTATGATTGAGGAAACTTTTGCAATATTTCAGGCAGATATGGTGGTGGCTTGGGTGGTGATGAGAAATGGCCTATATTTGTCTGAGTTTTCCATAGAAACAGGACCAGTGAGATGTTTTAGCATCTCTTGGATACTCAAGCAGCCAAGGTTCACAGGTCCAGCAACCAAAGGGTAGAACTGGGAGTGGTTCCACTCACTAGTACCCCAGCAACATTTTTGCTTCCCGTTCCTGCAAACTTATGCTCTGCTGACCCAGAGGTCTTATTCCAAGGAAGAAATACTTGATTCCATTGAACTGGAAGTTAAGACTGCTTGGTCACTGTAGGCTCTTCAACAGACAAAGAGAATTGCTACTACCCCATAGTGGAGGTAAGGAGGAGTATGTGTGAAACATAGGCGATCCCTTAGGGCATTTCTTAGCATTATCATGCCCTGTGATTAAAGTCAATGGAAAACTAAACAATCCAATCTAGGCAGGAATATGAATGGCCCAGACCCTTTAGGAGTAAATGTTTTGGTCATCCCACCAGGTAAACAGCCAGGACTAGCTGAGGTGCTTACAGAGAGCAAAGGTAATATGGATGGGTAATGGAAAAGGGTACTTGTAAGTACCAGCTACGATCACATATTTAGTTACAGAAACAAGGACTAAAATCATCGTGAGTAGCTCTTCTTTTCTCCAGAGAGAGATTGCATTACGAGGAATTGGCCCATGTGATTGTGGAGGCTGAAAGTCCAAAATCTGCAAGGTGGGCCAGCAGGCTGGAGACCCGGGGAAGAGGTGATGTTGTAGCTAGAGTCCTAGGTCAGTGTGCTAGCAGAATTCCCTCTTTCTCAGGGGGTCTCAGCTTTTTCTTTTAAAGACTTCCACTGATTGGGTGAAGTCCACCCATACTATCTGCTTTACTCACAAACCACTGATTTATAAATGTTAATTTCATCTAAAAACAATATTTTCACAGTAACATCTAGATTAGTGTTTAACTAAATATCTGGGTACCATTAGTTGAGTTGACACATAAAATCAACCATCACATGGCTGGATTATGAACATGTATAATTTGGAGGGAGAGCCTGTGGGGTGCATCAAACCAATTACGTATGGGGATCTGAGGAAAGGAGAGGTTTTGTCCCCAAGCACCTGCAATTATGGCGATCTGGTTAACCAAGACAGGGAGACTGCAGGGGAAGCAGACAAGGAAGGCAGAGTCAAAGGTGGAGATCAGAGGTTCAGGCTTTAAAGTTTGAGACATCTATTAGATGTCCAAAGAGAAGTACAACTGGATATAGGAGTGAGGAGTTCAAGGGAGAGTTTCCGGCTGGAGATAAAAAGCTTCTATCACCTTCTCTGTGAGGTTTTTGTAAGAGTTCCCACACAATTCCTAAATTAAAGCCAATTCTTTGTGCCTCAGTTTGGAATGCAGGAAATAACTATAATTAAAAACAGTGAAGGCTTAAAGTCAAGGGTTAACACAGGCTGGATTACAAGGGTGCCGCAGGAGCCTGCCAGCAGAAAACAGGCTGACAGGAAAGTGAATGCATCCCTTTTGCGAAATGATGAAAATGACACTAAGTCAGGATTGCCCTGGAAAATTGGTGCTACCCAGGCACAATCTGAAATATAGTTATGAACAAGAGCAAGAGTGTCACCATGAAGAGCATGACCTCTGGAGTCATTTTTCTGGGTGTTTATTCCAGTCCCACAGTTTCTTCTAACTAGGATGAGTAATTCCATTTCTCATCACCTCCATTTCTTCCCCTGTTAAAATAGTATCCCATGACTGCCCGTTTTCTGGGGTTGCTATGAGAACTAAATACTGCAATTGTGTGGACCAGGGTATGCTCCTTAATTGCCAATGCTGGCCATGATTATCTGTCCCCTACATTTCTCTCTAACTCCACAAAAGCCTCAGATTCATTCTCACTTGGGTCACCAGCTCACAAGTAAGTAATCAGCAAGTGTCTGTTGAGTTGAATTGAACAGAAAATTGGCAACATCACGTGGCATTAAGGACAGGAATGCTGTGAGATGAACTCTACTGCACCAGCGAGCATCCTTCCCTCCTGGTCTCCTAGGTTAATGCCTCTGCTTGAACCCTGGCTCCCAGCCCTTCCCACCTTCTCAAGAATTGTGCTCTGTCTATAATGCCTCTCTTTTCTTCATCTTCAACCTCTCCTTAGATCCTTCCTCTCTGCATTTTAACATGCTCAGTGTTCTCCCCCTTAAAAAACAAAAACAAGGCCGGGCTCAGTGGCTCAGCCTGTAATCCCAGAACTTTAGGAGGCTGGGGCAAATGGATTGCCTGAGCTCACAGGTTTGAGATCAGTCTGGGCAACTCAGCGAGACTTCATCTCTCCAACAAATCAAAAATTAGCTGGGTGTGGTAGCACGTGCCTGTAGTTCCAGCTACTTGAAAGGCTGGTGCAGAAGGATCACCAGAGCCCAGCCGGTCAACTCTGGGGAGGCCGTGAGTATGCCACTGCACTCCAGCCTGGGCGATAGAGTGAGACTCCAACTCAACAAAAAACAAAACAAGACAACAATTCATCCTTCCACCCCACCGCCCCCTCCAGCTTTTCCTTAGTCTCTAAAGTTCGAGTCTCACCAGACTTCCTGAACACTGTACATGCGTGCTTTTTATAGTTCCTCGCATCCACATTTCCCACACCATTGCAAAGGGCTTCTTCCCAACCTTCCCTTCTTCAAAATGACTTCTTTCAGGGTTCCAGTGATCAGTTGTCTTGCTAAATCCAATAGATATTGTACAATTTTCATCTTACTTGCCCTTTCAGCAACATTCAGGATCCCACCCTTTCCTTCTTTCTTGAAACACGAGACGCCTTCTCCTAGTTCTCTTTCTTTTTTTTTCTTTTTTTTTTTGAGTTGGAGTCTCACTCTGTCGCCCAGACTGGAGTGCAGTGGTCGCTCCCGGCCACAGCAGCCTCGACCTGCTGGGCTCCGGTGATCCTTCCGCCTCAGCCTTCCGAGTAGCCGGAATTACAGGCATGCGCTACCACACCCGGCTGATTTTTTTGATTTATTGTAGAGATGAGGTCTTGCTGCCCAGGCAGGTCTCAAACCCGCGGGCTCAGGCAATCCACTCACCTCAGCCTCCCAAAGGCGCGGGATTACAGGCTGAGCCACCGAGCCCTGCTTAGTTCTCTTTCTATATCTCAGGCTGACCGTCTCAGTCTCTCTGGCTGGTTTACCATCCTCCAGTGACTTTTTAACAGTCAGGGAATTCCTCAAGAACATGACTTCTCACTCTGAAATCCCCTGTAGGCAATTTCATCCTCTCCCGTTCTACTCCCAGCTCAAACCTGTCTTTGAACTTCAGATCCACATGGATCCACAGTCCCTCCAGACCACTATGTTCAAAACTGAATGGTCTCCATTCCTGTCCTGAGATCCACATCCCCTCCAATGTCCTTCTCTCATAAGCAGAAAATGTGAGAGTCGTCCTTGACTTTCTGTTTTGCAACCCTTATGATTCAATCAGTCCTCAAGTCTGGTCAATCCTGCTCCTCATATTGGATCACGTATCCATCAAGTTCATCCACCTCCCTCCATGGTCATTGCTGAGAGAACTGGGGACTGTTTATGAAACTCCATTGCAGTAGGACAGCTCCACTCCTGGTCTTTCCTGGACTCTGTCCTGTGTGGTACCTTTGCTGATTTTAATCTCTACCCTTTTGAGATAACAAACTGTGACCACGGGTATAACAGCTTTTCTGAGTTCTGTTAGTCTGTCTAGGAAATCCCTGAACCTGAAGGTAATCTTGGGGGACCTCCAGCATATCAACAAATAACTCCAGTGCTAAGAGGCATGATTGCAGGCTTGGATGTGAACAAAATGGGAGAAATTCATTTGGTTTCTTGCAGGACTAGGTGAGTATCCCAAAGCCCTTGGTTTTGCTTTGGGTTGGGGATGGTGGATGGAAAGAGTAGTTTGTGCTTGGAGCTATTAGAAAGTGACATTCACACATCTAATGTAGGAAGTGTTGAGCTGAAAGGCACCTCAGAGAGAGTGACTAGTTCAAAGTCTTTCATTTGGCAGAGAGAAAGCGATGGAAGGAAGCCCAGGAATGTAAAATGATTTGACCCAGATCACAAGGTCAGCTCAAATAATTGAATTCTCATTAAACATTAGGTGCCAGTCACCATGCCAGACACTAGGAAAATTAATTCCCTGGACTCTGATAGCTCATATAAGAGGCCCAGGTTGGGGCAAGCACCTGAAGACGCCTCAGTCAGTCAGTCTTGGCCACTCAGTAGGGTTGAATGAGTGAAGGCTGTCTCTGTGTAATGGTTTTCAGTCCTTTGATGCTGCCCATCTGCCATGTAGCAGGCACCATGTCAGGAAGAGGAAGGAGCCCATCACCCTCCACTGGGAGCTGAGGGTGCAGAGGGGTGGCAAAGGGAGGATAGGAAGGAGGCTTCATAGGAGACACGTCTACTGTGACTCAGGAAGCCACATCTGGAACCCAGGTGTCCCATCCCCAGCCCAGTGCTCTTTAATTCACACATTTTGAAAAAGTTCACCTGTACTTACAGCAGCAGAGAAAACTAAACAAGATACATGTGTGCTTAAGGGCCTTGTCACCTGAATGACGAGGATAGTACCTTCTAAAGAGATAGAGAGAACCACAGGCATCCCAGATGGACAGTGTCTCACATGTAAAACAGGGACCTGGGGAAGAGGACAAAATCCCTGAGGAGACTTCCTAGGAACCCTGGGAAAAAAGAGACTGTAATTGCTGCTTTATTTTTTCCTCCTGACTCCAGAGTGATGGGACGACCTCCAGACGCTACAGACAGACTCCTGGCGGTACTAGAAGGAGAAGCAGGTGCTCCCCCATCCCGCCTTCCCATAGTGACCCAAGCAAGAGAGTATGCTCATTCTCCTCCTGCTCCCACCAAGCCCCAGAAACTCTGCACCACTTTTGTGTCATTCCTTTAGGACTATTTCTCTTCCATGGTCTCTAGATTCATGTCCTAGGGCTGCCGTAACAAAGCACCACAGCCTGGGTGGCTTAAACAACAGAGACTTATTCTCTCACAATTCTGGAGGCCAGAAGCCCAAGGTCAAGACATCAGCAGCATTGGTTCCTTCTGAGTCTGTGAGATCAATTGAGGCCTGCTCCCTGACTCCTAGTGGTTTGCTGGTGACCTTTGCATCCCTTGGCTTGTGGATGCATCACCTCAGTCTCTGCCTCTATCTTCACATGCCTTCTCCCCATGTGTGTGTCTGTGTTCAAATTTCCTCTTTTTATAAGGGTGCCAGTCTTACTGGATTAGGGCCCATCCTATGCCTGTGTGACCTCATCTTAACTAATTACATCCTCACCTTCCCTATTCCAAATAAGGTCATGTTCTGAGTTACTAGGGGCTTGAATTTCAACATATGAGTTTTGGAGGAAACACAATCAACCCATAAAAGTCTCTTGCAGCCAGGTGCAGTGGCTCACGTCTGTAATCCCAGCACTGTGGTAAGCAGAGGTGAGAGGATTACCTGAGCCCAGGGGTTCGAGACCAGCCAGTCTGGGCAACTTGGCAAGACCTCATCTCTACAATAAATCAAAAAATTAGCTGGATGTGGTGGCGTGTGCTTGCAGTTCCGGCTACTTAGAAGGCTGAGGGGAAGGATCACCTGAGCCCAGGAAGTTGAGGCTACGGTGGCTGCGAGTGTGCGTACTGCAACTTAAAAAAATAGTCTCCCGCAAAGTTCCCTGTTAGAGGGGAGTCTTCGTGTCCTCGACACACCCACTCAGACCTCCTCACAGGTCCAGAGAGGCTGACTTCCATGCTCTCCCCAGGAGGGGATGCTAGCGAGCAATGCCTGTTCCCCTTCCCAGCCCCATCACTCACTGCTCCCTCTTCTCATTGGTGGGCTCAACAAGATGCTGCTGGGCCTCGCATACCAGGTGACACTCATTCCTTGCTCCCTCAGATCACTGCTCTCCAGGTGCTGAGCAAATCAGGTCGCTGTTCCGGAATCTGCCTGTTTGCTCATGATGTGGGTTGAGGAAGTAGGTCCATCCAGTTCTTCAGTCCTGTAGCAGTGGGCACTTGTGCAGTCCATTAATATAGCCAATACTCTACCATGGTCTTCCATTGCTTCCTGTGAATCTAGTTCTCAATCGGTTAGCACCTGATGCACTTATTGGACAATACACATTTAATGAGTGAACTGATGAACCTTGCCTTGAGTACAAATGAGTGTATGCATGCATGCCTGAGAAAGCAAGAGCGATCGGGTAGGCGCAGAGTGAAACGGAAGAAGGGAGGAGGGAGGAAAGGGGAAGAAGACGAGAGGGAAGCACACAGTATCTGCCCTTCACCTGGAATTCTCAGGACCGTGCGTGGCCCTGGAACTTATCTGTCTTATAACTGTAAACACTGAGCAAGCTGGAATATGGGCGTGCTCATCACCCAGCTTTGACCACAAGAAGAAGACAGTATTCCGTGGTATGGCAAAACAGCAAAGTGGAAAGGGTCTAGGTCTTGAGTGATTTCACCAGCCATCTCACTATCACTGGACCCTGAAGTGAAGCTGTGGCCATAGCACCCTCATCTTGGCAGACTTTCTGGACCTTAAAGCGTCCCTATCTTATTCAAAATCGATGGTGGCTTCTCCAAGCTAGCTTTCACTTGCCAGTCCTTGAGACAGTCAGAATTACCTAGTCTCTTCCTTTTTCTCACTTCCTCTCCCACTAATGTCAGTGTTGCTCTCACAGCCTAAGGACTGCTGTCTTCTAGCACCTTCTCTTTCATGATGAGTTAAATTTATGCAGACAGACAAACACACACACACATACACACACACATACACACACACACACACCACTCCTAGGATCAGAATAATAGTGTGGCTTAGAAGGAGTGTGAAAACATTTGTAATCCTTACTTGTAAATCACATACATTTTGGAAGGAAATTCAAATACTGTCTTTTAAAAAATGAATTATAAAGCCTTTCAAGCAACATTTAAAAATAAAGACCCCCCCCCCATTGTTTCTGAGCAAGGAAAAAAAATTAGTATTGGCTGAGGGTGTAGAAAATGCCAAGGAATATGCTAGATCCACCTTCTGTCTCAACGATATGTGATATTGCCAGCAATCCTGAGAGGTAGACAGCAGTGTCCCCATTCAACAGATGGAAAAATAATAATAGAAAAGGACTCAGGAAGAGAAAATAACTTCACTGCTAAGTAATAAAATTGGAATTTGAGTTTAGCTTTGTCTGACTTTTTCAAGTGATTGGACTTTTTCTACTCTAGGAAAACTTTCTCAGCTCCAACTTCTGGTTAATAAATACACTGTTACAGAAAGTTCTGGAAAAGGCCACAATAAGGAATGCAAAAATTTCATATCAACTCCACCTTCTCTGCTCAAGGCATCACAAAGTAGGTGCTTTGATATGGGTTTAATGTCTTTGTCTAGAATTAAAAGGAAAAGCAAGGATAGCCCTTCACCTATCTGGTGTAATACAGTCCTCAATTTCTCCTGCCCCCTCCAACTGAAACTCCTCACTGAAGAAAAAATAGGGTCAAAATGATTCCTATCCTATATGAGTTTCATGGCCAAAGACAGAGGAAGAATTACTTAGATGAGACTCACAGTGACATTATACCCTTAAGAACAGCTATATTAGGGTAAAATCCAGGCAGCTGAAACAGAGACTCTAAAATACAGTGTCTCACAGAAAGGCTGTTATGTGTCTTATCACATAACAGTCTGAAGGTCAGCGATAGTGAGATGGCTCATGAAGTCACTCAAGGACCCAGGCCCTTTCTACCTTGTTCTCCCCCACCACAAGGAACCATCTTCTTCTAATGGTGAAACCTGGGTGGTGAGCACATCCATATTCCAGCTTGTGAGAAGAGAAAAGAGTACCATCCCAGGACTAGGACTCATCTTCTATGCTGGAGATGACTTAGAAGTTGCACCATCACCACTACACACATTCTGCAGTTGGCCACAAGGCTACACTAACAACGAAGCAGATAGGAAGTGGTGTAGCCCCTCACTGAGCCCAATAGCAATTCCGTTTCTGTGGAAGAAGGGGAGAGCAGATTTTGGTGGCCAACTAGCAACCTCTGCCACAATAACAATCATATTTTACATCTGTACTTTGCTGTACAGTTAACCAGGTACTTCCATACCCACCAATGCACTTAATCTAACAACAAAACTTTGAGGGTAACACTTCTCTCATGTTATATACGAGAAGAAGGAACCAAAGGGGTTAAGGGGATACGGTAAAGCATAATGGTGAAGTTTTCAATGCACAGTGAGAATGAACCCCTGTGGTGACAGAATATTGGTAGAGACCAAAAACAAATCCTGTTCAATGTGTTTCAGTCTACATTTACTAAGCAAGTACTAAGAACCTAGGAACCGAGAACACAGGAATGATAAGGTGAAGTTTTTGCCCTCAGCAAATTTGCAGCGGTGGGGGAAAGCAAACAGTGCTTGTAGTATACAGGCATTCCTAAGGTTCAAGTCCAGACCACTACAATAAAGCAAATATCTCAATAAAACAAGTCACACAAGTTGTCTGGTTTCCCGGTGCATATAAAAGTTATGTTTACACTATACTGTAGTCCACTAAGTGTGAAATAGCATTATGTCTTTTAAAAAACATACATACCTTAATTTAAAAATACAGCCTGGGCAACATAGTGAGACCTTGTGTCTACAAAAAAAATTTTTTTTAATTAGCTGGGTATAATGGCACATGCCTATGGTTCCAGCTACTCTGGAGGCTGAGGTGGAAAGATTGCCTGAGTCCAGGAGGTAGAGGTTGCGGTGAGCTGTGATTGTGCCACTGCACTTCAGCCTGAGCAACTGAGTGAGACTCCAACTTAAAAAAAACACACAAAAAAAAATTATTGCTAAAAAATGCTAATAATCATCTGAACTTAATCATCTGAGTCATAATTTTTTTGTGGATGGAAGGTCTTGCCTCAGTTGATGGCTGCTGACCAATCAGGGTGGTGGTTGTTGGCTGGGGTGGCTGTGGCAATTTCTTCAGATAAGACAACAATGAAGTTTGCCACATTGGTTGAATCTTTCCCTCACAAGAGTTCTTTGCAGCATGAAATGCCATTTGATATTATTTTACACACAGTACAACTTCTACATACTAAGTCCTTTGGTGATATGCTAAATCCTTCATTGTCATTTCAACAACAGTCACAGCATTTTCACCAGGAGTAGATTCAATCTCAATTTAAATTAATTTCTTTGCTCATCCACAAGAAGCAACTCCACATCTGTTGACGTTTTATCGTGAGACTATGGTAATTCAGTCACATCTTCAGGCTTTACTTCTAATTCTGTTTCCACCATATTTGCATCTACTTCCTCCACCAAAATCTTGAGCCCCACAAAATCATGCATGAAGGTGAGAATCAACTTCTTCCAAACTCCAGGTAATGTTGCTATTTTGACCTCCTCCCATGAGTCACAAATGTTCTTAATCATATCTAGAATGGTAAACCTTTTCAGAAGGTTTTCAATTGGTTTTGCCAAGATCCATCCAAGGAATCACTATGGCAGCTGTAGTCTTATGAAATGCATTTCTTGGCCAGGTGCAGTGACTCAAGCCAGTAATCCCAGCACTTTGGAAGGCCGAGGTGAGAGGACTGCTTGAGCCCACCGGTTCAAGACCAGCCTGGGCAACTTGGCAAGACCTTGTCTCTACAATAAATCAAAAAAATTAGCTGGGTGTGGTGGCACGTGCTTATAGTTCCAGTTACATAGAAGGCTGAGGTGGAAGGACTGCCTGAGCCCAGCAGTTCGAGGCTGCAGTGGCTGTGAGCATCCAGCCTGGGTGACAGAGTGAGACTCCAAGGCAAAAAAAAGAGAAAGAAAGAAATGCATTTCTTTTCTTTTTTTTTTTTTTTG